>NC_091957.1:17204055-17228889 GCF_031021105.1 Erythrolamprus reginae | reverse complement strand
GGGGGTAGGTGGGGTGGCCAGCCAAGCAGGTAGGTATAGAGTGCCAAAGGACAGGCCGTGCCAGAGGAAGGAACAAAACAGACCAAAAAGAGACGGTCTCCTTAGTCAAGAGGCCGGCGCTTTGCAACTCTATGCAAACAGCAGAGGATGTCCAAGTGGCTATGCCTCTGTGTTGGTTGAGGCAGGGGTAGGTACCCTTGGGTCCCATTTGTTGGGGGTCCAGGGAAAGGGAGGGTCTTGCCTTCTCTTTCTGCTCAAGATCCCCATGGACAATTGGTGGGCCCCTGTGAGACACAGAATGCTGGATTCGATGGGCTTTGGCTTGATTCAGCATGGCTCTTTTTATGTTCTTACATTCCTTCCTCCCTCTCTCCCTCCATTCCTTCTCCTTCCTCCCTCCCTCCATTCCCTCTCCTTCCTTCCACCCTCCATTCCTTCTCCTTCCTCCCTCCCTCCCTCTCTACATTCCTTCTCCTTCCTCCCTCCCTCCCTCCATTCCTTCTCCTTCCTTCCTCCCTTCCTTCCCTTCCTCCCCTTATTGAAACGGATGTCAAAGTGCCTATGCCTCTATGTTGGTTGAGGCAAGCAGGGTTCCCTTAGGTCCCATTTGTTGGGGGTCCAGGGAAAGGGGGGGTCTTGCCTTCTCTTTCTGCTCAAGATCCTCATGGACAAAATTGCGGGGGGGGGACTCTGGGACACAGAATGCTGGACTCGATGGGCTTTGGCCCCATTCAGCAGGGCTCTTATGTTCTTATGAGCACTTAGCATTTTAAAACTTACATACCGCTTCCCGGGTGTTTCAGTGGGCCTCTCTTAAGCAGTTTACAGAGTCAGACTCTTGCCGCCGCCACCCCCGAAAAAAATAAAACCAATGTGGGTCCTCGTTTGACCCATTTCGGAAGGATAGAAGGTTGAGTCGACCTGGAGCCAGTCAGGATTGAACTTCCAGCAGGGAGTTAGGCTGCAATGCTGGATTCAGACCACTCTGTCCATGCATGCATGGGTGGATGGATGGGTGGGTGGATGGATGACAGATTTCACAAATAGTTCAGAGAGAGAGAAATCATAGATAGGATAGAGATAATGATAGATTGATGAGAGAGAGAAATAATAGATGATACACAGATATATATAGAGAGATCACAGATGATAGGTAGGGTAGGTAGATGGATAGATGATAAATATAAATCATAGATAAGAGAGAGATGATAATTGATGAGAGAGAAAGAAATTATAGATAGATAGATAGATAGATAGATAGATAGATAGATAGATAGATATAGATAGATAGATAGATAGATAGATAGATAGATAGATGATTGAAGAGAAATAGACTGACAGATAGATAGGTACCCTGTTTCCCCCCAAATAAGACATCCCCTGATAATAAGCCCTATCAAGCTTTTGAACATGGCAATAAGGCCAAACACTTATTTCAGAGTTCAAAAAAATATAAGACAGGGTCTTATTTTGGAGGAAACACGATGGATGGATCGATGGATGATAGATAGATAAATAATAGGTGATAGATAGATGATATAGAAAGATAGATGACAAATGATGGATGGATAGGATAGATGGAGAATGAGGGTGAGGGGAATATTTGGATACCTAAATAGATGAAAGAGGAGGACAGAAAATGTGAGATGGCACAAACGCTTGTCAGTGCGAAAAATAGTCCTTTTCCCAGCACCATTCTAAGTTTGAATGGTCACTAAACGGACCGCGGCTGCTGGGCTTTGATCCCTTGACCTATCCGTCCCCTCCATTCGGGCCGGTTCCCTCATTCTCTCATTTCGTGCCGGGATGACCCTGCATTTCTTCCCTCCTCATCTGATTGACAGGACCCAGGCGGAGCGGATACGGAAGCCGCGGTGTTGCCAGGGTCCCCAAGGGCTGCTGCCACGCTACTCAGGGAGCCAGGCGGAAGGGCAGGAGATTCTCTTCAAGCTGACAGACAACCTCCAGGAGGAGTTGTAAGTACCGCCGGCGGCGGGGGAGGGAGTCCTCGGCTTAATGACCGGGGTTGGACAATCCAAACCCACCCAGCCCCCTTGGGGTCGCATGATCGCCACTGTGCGAGCTTCCAAGGCGCAAAGCGAGCAAGGTTTTAAATGAGTTAAACCTTTTTTAATATATGTATGCATGTATGTGTGTATATGTATATATATATATATGTATATATGTTTATGTAGATTGTTCTGAGTTCGGGTTTTGCCCCATGTAATATTTTACATGTCTATGCGACGTTTCAGTGAAATCACATTCACCATCATCAGGCTGAAGTTGTAAGCTTCGTGCTGCTGTAAATATACGAAAACATATATGTTTATATATGTGTGTGTGTGTGTGTATGTATATATGTTTATATATGTATGTGTGTGTTTGTGTGTGTGCATATATATCATATATATGTGTATATATATATATATATCATAGATAGAGATGAGAGAGAGAGAAATTATAGATGATAGATAGATAGATAGATAGATAGATAGATAGATAGATAGATAGATAGATAGATAGATAGATAGATTATTGAAGAGAAACAGACAGACAGATAGATACCCTGTTTCCCCCCCAAACAAGACACCCCCTGATAATAAGCCCGATATTCAGGTTTCTTCCCATGTAAGTTTCAAAGATTTCTGGCGATGTTTCGATGAGGTCCCACTCGTCATCATCAGACTGGTGCTTGATGATGACGAGTGGGACCTCATTGAAACGTCGCCATCAAAAAAAATAAAGGGAACACTTAAACAACACAATATAACTCCAAGTCAATCCAACTTCTGTGAAATCAAACTGTCCACTTAGGAAGCAACACTGATTGACAATAAATTTCACAATTTATTCTGCAAATGGAATAGTTGTGCAAATGAAATATTCAGTGAGAATATTTCATTCATTCAGATCTAGTGTGTGTTCTTTGAGTTATCTATTTTTTGAGCAATATATGTATCTTGCTTTCTATACTGTGATTCTAAGTGATTCCACATTGTTTCCCCCAACTAGGCTCCCCATTTCAACTTCTGAAAAACATTGCTGAGTAATTCAATTGCTTCCTGATGTGTGTGTGTATGTGACTTCTGCCAGAGGCAGTCCCGAGTTTTGGAGGCAGTGGGCCATAAATTCTCTGTCAATGTGGTTGCTTCTTTCTTTCTTTCTTTCTTTCTTTCTTTCTTTCTTTCTTTCTTTCTTCATTTCTTTTTTCCTTTCCTTTCTTTCCTTCCTTCCTTCCTTTTCTTTCCCTCACCTCCTTCCTTCCTTCTTTCCTTTTCCTTCCTTCCTTCCTTTCCTTTGCTTTCCCTTCCTTCCTTCTTCCCTTCTTTTCCTTTCCCTTCCTTCCTTCCTCCTTTCCCTTCCTTCCTCCCTTCCTTTCCTTTGCCTTCCTTCCTTCCTTTTTTCCTTCTTTCTTTCTTTCTTTCTTCCTTTCTTTTTTTCTTCCTTTCATTCTAACTCCTTGGATTTCTATCAGACGCTTTTGGCATTTGCCGGGAATTATTTCCAGATTTGCAATTTGTGGGCTTTGGAAAAGTCGGCAAATGGAGATGTTGTAAAACGGTCAATTGGAGGTCAATCCCGATCGGAAAAAAATGGATGACCAGCAAGTTGGGAAAAAGACCACACCTAGAGCTTTGTGTCCAGTTTTCGTCCCCACACTTTAAAAAAGAGGTTGAGACTCTAGAAGGAATGCAGAGAAGAGCAACAAAGAAGATGAGGGGACTGGAGGCTAAAACATACGAAGAACGGTTGCAGGAACTGGGCATGGCTAGTTTAATGGAAAGAAGGACCAGGGGAGAGCAGTCTTCCAGTATTTGAGAGGCTGCCACAGAGAGGAGGAAGGGCGTCAAGCTATTTTTCCAAGGCCCCCGAAGGCCAGACAAGGAATAATGGATGGAAGCTGAACAAGGACAGATTCAACCTGGAAATAAGGAGGAATTTTCTGACAGGAAGAACCATCAACTGATGGAACAGAAGTTGTGGGAGCTTCATCGCTGGAGGCTTTCAAGAAAAAAACCAATTGTCATATGTCAGAAATTGTGTAGGATCTCCTGCTCGGGTGGGGTTGGACTACGTGACCTCCATGGTCCCTTCCGACTCTGTTAATTTCATAATGCCTAAAAACAAACCTTTCCTTTCTCCCCAGCTTCATCGCGGTGGAGAATGTGGACGGCTACGGCGTGATCATCTCCTCCAAAGCGGTCTATTTCCTCAAGAGCGGGGACGCCATGGACCGAGAGGCTATCTTCCTGGAGGTCAAATACGATGACCTCTACCACTGCCTTATCTCCAGGGACCACGGACAGGTCTACGTACAGTTGACCAAGAAAGCTGTCAATTCAGCCAGCGGCGTCGCCATGCCAGGCCCGTCGCATCAGAAGCCCATGGTGAGCAGAGAATTGGCTTTATCGGCATGGGGAGGGCAGGGGTGTGTGTCTGTGTGTTCCGATTGAAATTATTTGACACTGGAGGTTCTGAGGTGAGTTCTGGAGACCTCACCTACAAAAAGAGATGGATCAAATTGAACGGGTCCAAAGACGGGCGACAAAAATGGTGGAGGGTCTTAAGCATCAAACATATCAGGAAAGACTTCATGAACTCCATCTGTATAGTCTGGAGGACAGAAGGGAAAGGGGGGACACAATCAAAACATTTAAATATGTGAAAGGGTTAAAAAAGGTTCAGGAGGGAAGTGTTTTTAATAGGAAAGTGAACACAAGAACAAGGGGACACCATCTGAGGTGAGTTGGGGGAAAGATCTGAAGCAACGTGAGAAAATATTATTTCACTGAAAGAGGAGTAGATGCTTGGAACAAACTTCCAGCAGACGTGGTTGGTCAATCCATAGGAACTGAATGTAAACATGCCTGGGATAAACATAGATCCACCCTAAGATAAAATACAGGAAGTAGTATAAGAGCAGACTAGATGGACCAGGAGGTCTTTTTCTGCCGTCAATCTTCTATGTTTCTATGAGGTTTTTGGAAACCTCGACCATCATTGAGCTGAAAATTTCCCTTGCTGAGCGAGACAAATTAACTTTTAGGGTTTCGGCATTTTTCAGTTCGGGACATTACGAAATCAGTTCTTTGAGGATTTAATCTGTGACCTTATCAAACCAATAACAGGGGTTTTTAACACGTCCTCAGCTTTACGACCACTGTTGGAAGCCCCAACTTTTCTGTTGCACAACAGAAACTGTCGAGCGAGGACCCTGAAGGTCGTCCTGGGCTTTATGACCGCAATTGAGCCCCAGAATTTTCCGACTTTAAGTGAGCTTTGCCCCATTGTACGACCTTTTCCACTGCCGTCATTAAGTTAATTGCTGCAGTGATTAACTTAGCAACCCAGTCATTATAACGAATCTGCCTTCCCCATCATTGTTTAGAGCAGTGTTTCCCAACCTTGGCAACTTGAAGATATTTGGACTTCAACTCCCAGAATTCCCCAGCCAGCGAATGCTGGCTGGGCAATTCTGGGAGTTGAAGTCCAAATATCTTCAAGTTGCCAAGGTTGGGAAACACTGGTTTAGAGGCAGCTGCAAAACCCTGTGAAACAAATGGTATATAAAGGTCTCTAAGTGTTAAATTCGGGACACCACAGGCCGTCCTTGCTTTAACGACTGCATTTCCATTGCCAGGTTGCAATGGCCTTTTTTTGGTTGACTGACCTAGAGTCCTAGACCATTTCAATACCTAGATCGTTTCAATCAATCAACCAATCAAGAGCTCAAAGGGAACTCTAGTCCAGCCCCCTAAAACGGGAGAGCTTAGACCATTTCAATCAATCAATCCATCCATCAGAATACAACTGGAAGGGACCTTGGAGGTCTTCTAGTCCAACCCCCTGCTCAAGCAGGAGACCCTAAACCATTTCAATCCATCAGAAAAGGGCTGGAAGGGACCTTGGAGGTCTTCTAGTCCAGCCCCCTAAAGCAGGAGACCTTAGGCCATTTCAATCCATCAGACTAGAACTGGAAGGGACTTATGAAGGTCTTCTAGTCCAGTGATTTTCAACCTTTTTTGAGCCGCGGCACATTTTTTACATTTACAAAACCATGGGGCACATTGAGGGGGGGGGGGCGCTAAAAAAAGTTTGGACAAAAAAAATTCTCTATTCCTCCCTTTTGCTCTACAGTATTTCTCTCTCCCTCTTTTTTTTCTCTCTCTCTCCATCCCTCTTTCTCTCTTGCTTCTTTCCTCTTTTTTGCTCTCTTTCTCTCTCCCTCCCTACTTCCCTCTATGTCTTTCTCTCTCCCACCTTCCCTCCCTCTCTTTCTCTCTCTCTCTCTTGCTTTCTTTCTCTCTCTCTCTTGCTCTCTCTCTTGCTTTCTTTCTCTCTTGTTCTCTTTCTGTCTTTCTTTCTTTCTTTCTCTCTCTCTCTTGCTTGCCTTCTCTCTTGTTTTCTTTTTCTCTCTTGCTCTTTCTTTCTCTCTTTCTCTTGTTTTCTTTATCTCTCTGAGCTTCGCGGCACACCTGACCATGTCTCGCGGCACACTAGTGTGCCACGGCACACTGGTTGAAAAACACTGTTCTAGTCCAACCCACTTCATTTTTTTTTTTAAAGCATCGGTGGCCATTTCGTTTTCTCCCCCGCAGGTCCACGTCTCAGCCGAGGACGTAGCCGTACGTCTCTGTCAAGAAATCAACTATGCAAAGAGCCTTTTCTACGAACAGCAGCTGATGCTGAGGTCCGGCGAGCAACACGAACAGTTGGAACTGGACTCCTGACCCGGAGGAAATCTCAGAGGCAAAATGTGTGTGACTCCCCCCATGCCCCACCGCCACTGACCCTCGGCTCAGCCGGAGAATTGGGGGCCCCCTAAGAAAGTTTTGGGTGAAGCACAGAAGTCAAAAACTCTGCAGGATGAAAAAAGAAAGAAAAAACATCAGCTGAGACCCCTTAGGAGGAAAAAAAAAAGCCCTGGTATTTTCTTAACCATTTGTGTGTGTGTGTGTGTGTGTGTGTGTGTGTGTGTGTGTGTATATATATATAAATATATATATATAAAGAGAGAGTATACATACATGCATACATACATGTGTGTGTGTGTGTATTCGTGTGTGTATGATCTATAAGTGTGTGCCTCTATCTGCACACTTTGTCACACACGCCGGTTGTACAGAAGTCTTCCTCTCCCCCCCCCCCCTATGTAAAGAAATGATAAGAAAAGTTATATTGCACTGATTTTTGAGCAAATTGATCTGCGGTGGCGGTTGGGGGAAAAGGCACTTTTATTTTTACTTCTCCTTCCTTTTGTTGGAAGGGGCAAAGAGACTAGGCCGGATATCTCGAGAACAAGTGGTGGGGAGGAACAGGACCCTCGGGGGGGGGGTCTCTATTTTGGCATCTCGGAGCCAAAGAGGAGTGGGGACCACTGAGAAAGGGTTCCCCACTCGATCCTTCCTTTCCGGCATCCCAGACCTGGGCGGAACTGGAGGCAGGAGAGGATTTTAAGGAGACCCGAACGAGAACGGTTGGTTTATAAAATTGTAATATTTGCAAAATCTGATCCTGAGGATTGATTAAAAAAAAAAACAAGCACAAAACAACACACCACGGCTTTTTTTTTTTACAATGTTGTGGTTATTTCCACATGAGCAGGCCACGCTTTGTTGTTTTTTACTTTGACGTTACGTGGCTGGGATTGAAGGTAAGGAAAATATGCAGAATTTTCTACAATCTCAGCATCTTCGGAAAAGCAAAAAAGAAAAAGTAGCCAATCGGCAACTTCGCAGGTGGAGTGCTTCCATCGAAGGTAGGTGGGGTGTGTTTTCTCAAAGGGACAGTCTCCAGGTAAGCTGGGAGGAAGGCTGAATTGTTTGAAGAGTGGTGCAAGATAAAATGAGGAGGAGGTACTAGAGGGAGCCCTGGGATTTAACAACTGGTGCTTCCCAAAGTGCCAGAAGGCTGGAGAAGAGACAACGGGTGGAAACTAACCAAGGAGAGAAGCGACAAGGAATTAAGGAGAAAATTCCCTGACAATGAAACCAGTGGAATGACTTGCCACCAGAAGTTATGGGTTGCTCCAACACTGGGGGGTTTTAAGAAGACACCAGACAGCCACCTATCTGAAATGGTCTAGGTGTGGTTTTCTGTTTGAGCAGGGGGGTTGTATAGACGACCTCCAAGGCCCCTTCCAGCTCTATTCTGATTGGTTGGTTGATTGGTTGACTGATTGATTGAAATAGTGTAGGGTCTCCTGGTTGAGTAGAGGGTTGAACTAGATGACCGCCAAGGCCCCTTCCAGCTCTATTCTGATTGATTGATTGATTGATTGATTGATTGATTAGTTGGTTGGTTGAGTGATTGATTGATTGATTGACTGACTGATTGATTGAAATAGTGTAGGGTTTCCTACTTGAGTAGTGGGTTGGACTAGAAGACCTCCAAGGCCCCTTCCAGCTCTATTCTGATTGATTGATTGATTAGTTGGTTGGTTGAGTGATTGATTGATTGATTGACTGATTGATTGAAATAGTGTAGGGTCTCATGGTTGAGTAGAGGGTTGAACTAGATGATGGCCAAGGCCCCTTCCAGCTCTATCCTGATTGATTGATTGATTGATTGATTGATTGACTGATTGATTGAAATAGTGTAGGGTTTCCTACTTGAGTAGTGGGTTGGACCAGAAGACCTCCAAGGCCCCTTCCAGCTCTATTCTGATTGATTGATTGATTGATTGATTGATTGATTGATTAGTTGGTTGGTTGACTGATTGATTGAAATAGTGTAGGGTCTCCTGGTTGAGTAGAGGGTTGAACTAGATGACCGCCAAGGCCCCTTCCAGCTCTATCCTGATTGATTGGTTGATTGGTTGATTGATTGATTGACTGATTGATTGATATAATGTAGGGTCTTCTGGTTGAGCAGAGGTTTGGACTAGAAGACCTCCAAGGCCCCTTCCAGCTCTGTTTTGATTGATTGATTGATTGATTGATTGATTGATTGGTTAGTTGGCTGGCTGACTGATTGATTGACTGAGTGTAGGGTCTCCTACTTGAGTAGTGGGTTGGACTAGAAGACCTCCAAGGTCCCTTCCAATTCTATTCTGATTGATTGATTGATTGATTGATTAGTTGGCTGACTGACCAATTGATTGAAATAGTCTAAGGTCTCTTGCTCGAGTAGTGGGTTGGACTAGAAGACCTCCAAGGTCCCTTCCAGTATTCTGATTGATTGATTGATTGATTGATTGATTGATTGATTGAAATAGTGTAGGTGCTCCTGGCTGAGCAGGGGCTTGGACTAGGCAACCTCCAAGGCCCCTTCCAGCTCTATTCTGATTGATTAATTGAAATGGTCTAGGACATTATGTTCTGCTTGTGCACTTCCAACTCTGCTGTCCTATAATTCCAGATGAATGTCTCCTGCTTGAGCAGGGGGGTTGGACTAGAACTCCTCCAAGGTCCCTTCCAGTTCTATTCCGATCGATTAGCATTCTATCCTAATCCTGCTGCCCCTCCTCCACAGTGGCACTTTGCAACTCTCCACCCACCCACCCAAGCACTGCAAAGTAGAAAAACAGGACGTGTCTCGTGCCTTGGATTTAAACATACCTGCAAAAGAATTCATGTGGACAGCCAAAAAAGTAGTGATCGGGGGGGGGGGGGTTGGAAAAAATATTCCACTTTGGATAAGAGAAGGCCACAAGCCAAGCACCAAACTCGGGCTGCATTAATATAAAATACGACTCCACCAAGAATGTTTTGCCAAGAGCTCCATGTTGACCTTGGCATCCCCACCTCATTACTTAGTGAATAAACAGAGTGTGACCGAGGCTCCTTGCTTAAAATACCTTCCTCCCCCAGCCCCCGCTATTTATTTCATTTTTTAAAAAATCCCTTTACAAAAAGTACAAAAAATTCCAGTTAGTTTGAATGGACAGGGAATTTAAATACGAGCCTAGCTGTGTTGCAGCAGCTGCCAAAAAAGTTAATCCAATCCCAGGCTGCATTCCTGGAGGGATAAAATCAAGATCAGGTGAATAATAAATAAATAAGAGTTTTACAATCCCTTGCTAAAGGCCACGCTCAGATTAGAGCATCTAGTTTTGGTCACCATCATTATTAAAAAAGAGGTTGGAAAGAGTGCAGAGAAGAGCAACTAAGAGGATCAAAGGCCTGGAGGCTAAAACATTATGATGAAAAGAAGTTCGATGAAAAGAAGGAACAGGGAGGACATATAAATCGGATTAATAATAGTAATAATGATAATGGCATCTTCCAATATTTCAGGGGTTGCCACCAAGAAGAGGAGGTCAAGCTATCCTCCAAAGCTCCTGAGGGTAGAACAAGAAGCAATGGGTGGAAACTAAACAAGGAGAGAAGAAACTTGGAATTCAGGAGAAAGAGTGAGGACAATTAACCAGTGGAACTGCTTGCCACTAGAAATTGTGGCTATTCCATTACTGGAGGTTTTCAAGAAGAGGTTGGAAAACCATTTGCCTGGATTGGAATAGTTTTTCCTGCCTGAGGAGGGGGTTGGACTAGAAGACCTCCAAGGTCCCTTCCAACTCTATTCTGATAGATAGATAGATAGATAGATAGATAGATAGATAGATAGATAGATAGATAGATAGATAGATAGATAGATAGATAGATAGATAGATAGATAGATAGATAGATTAGATAGATTAGATAGATAGATAATCTCATTCTTGGGTTGGGCTAGAAGACCTCTAAGGTCCCTTCCGGCTCTATTCTGATTGGTTGATTGGTTGATTGGTTGGTTGGTTGATGGTTATTCTGTATACCTTGTGGCTCCCAGATTCTTGGAAGGAAGGTTTAAACATACTTCTATGCAAAGGGAAAGAAAATCATTGACAGAACAAATCACAATTTCTGGTGGCAAGTTGTTCCACTGGATTAATTACTCTCAACATCAGGAAATCCCTCCTTAGTTCCAGGTTGCTTCCATCCATTGCTTCTTGTCCTGCCTTTGGGGGCTTTGAGAATCAATTGACCCCCCCTCTCCGTGGTAACCCCCCAAATATCAGAAACCTGCTACCATGCCCCCCTTCTTTTAATTAACATAGACATCCCCCAATTCCTGCAACCCTCCTTTGTAGGTTTTAATGTCCAGTCCCCTAAATCATCTTTGTTGCTCTTCTCTGCCCCTTTTTCCAAAGTCTCACAAAATCGTTTTTCATTTCGCAGGGACCCCAAAACCTGGAGGTAATATTCTAGGTGCAGTTTAGAGAACCTTCCTATCACAAAGAATTGGGCAGCCTACAAAGTAAATAAATTGAATTAAATTTGGGGATATTGGAACTATCCCTCGATGCCTCTACCGTTTGTGCATGGTGTAAACGTTTAATTTATGTTAATTTAATTGGCTTATGTGTTGCCCTATCGCATGAGGCTCAGGGTAGCATATTATTATTATTATTATTATTATTATTATTATTATTATTATTATTATTATTTATTAGACTTGTATGCCGCCCCTCTCCAAAGACTCGGAGAGGGAAAATCTGGCTTTTACCCCACCAAGCGATGCCTGTCACTCTCACCCCCCCAACCCCTCCCCCCAGCCCCCTGGAGAACGTGCCCTGAGTTCCAAACCAGCGAGCCGGCCGGCCCCAGGAGCTAAGCAATTCCCCCCAGCCTTCCCCTGACCCATTACTCTCTTTGATTGACGCTTTAATGAGGGGACGAGGGGTCTCCCTCCTCCCCTGCCGGGAGCGGAGGTGGGGGCTAGTTCATGCTCCGTTTATCTCTCTTCTGTCTCGGTTAGCCCAAAATAGCCAGGTCGGGCTGCGTTACACACACACAAAGGGGACCCTCCTCCTTGATGGATGGAGTAGCAGAGGGCACTTGGCAGCGAAAGTGTGGAGTAAGAATTTCTCTCCCTGTCAGCACAAGAGCACGGATTGGCTAGCCCCGGGTTTTCCCTGGCCCACCACCACCACTCCTCCGTTTGGGAGTCCCCAGCTTTTCTTTTCTTCCTTTCTTCCTTCCTTTCTTTTTCCTTTCTTCCTTCCTTCCTTTTTTCTTTCTTTCTCCCTTTCTTTCCTTTCTTTCCTTTCTATCTATCTATGGGTCTTTCCTTCTTTCCTGTCTGCCTTTTTTCTCTTGGTCTGTCTCTTCCTATCGGTCTTTATTCTTTCCTGTCTTTTTCTTTTTTTCAGTCTTCCTTCTTTCCTTTCTTTCTATGCCGTTGCTTCCTTCCTGTCTGCCTTTTTTCTGTCTATCTTTCTGTCTGTCTGTCTTTTTTCTTTCCTTGAGCAGAGGGTTGGACTAGAAGGCCTCCAAGGTCCCTTCCAGTTGTATTCTGATTGATTGATTGATTGATTGATTGAAATGGTCTAGGATCTCATGCTTTAGGGGGCTGGATTAGAAGACCTCCCAGGTCGCTCCCAACTCTATTTTGATTGATTGATTGATTGATTGATTGATTGATTGATTGATTGATTGAAATGATCTAAGGTCTCCTGCTTTAGGGTGCTGGATTAGAAGACCTCCAAGGTCCCTCCCAACTCTATTCTTATTGATTGATTGAAATGGTCTAAGGTCTCCTGCTTTAGGGGGTTGGACTAAAAGACCTTCAAAGTCCCTTCTGGCTCTATTCTGATTGATTGGTTGATTGATTGATTGAAATGGTCTAAGGTCTCCTGCTTTAGGAGACTGGACTAGAAGACCTCCAAGGTTCCTTCCTGTTCTATTGTTATTGATTGATTGATTGATTGATTGATTGATTGATTGATTGATATGATTCAGGTATTGAAATGTTGGACTGGAAGACCTCCAAGGTCCCATCTCTACTCTGATGGATTGATTGAAATGGGTCTAGGATCTCTTGCCTGAACAGGGGGCTGGACTAGAAGATCTCCAGGGTCCCTTCCAGCTCTCTTCATCTCTTATCTTATTCTCCCCTGGGGTGTGGGGGGGGGAAGAATTTATTCTGCATCTCTGCAATCGGCCACTTCCCCCTCCCTCCCTCCCTCCTCTTTGCACTCCTTCTCTTACAAGTCAAAAGGCTGAGCAGACAATCCAGGCAGGGCTTGGCTCCTCCACCCCATCATCCCACGTGACCCACAGCCTGGAGTTCAGAGCAGGGTTAGCCAAACAGCCCATAAATTCAGCCGGAGGGAACAGCCGGGGCCAGCCAAGGAGGAAAATTGGGGAGGGGGGTTATGAACTTTTCACCCGGGGCCGGCTAACCTGTTCCTCCACCAGGGCCCAAAGACAGGTGGGCAGACCCTTTGGCGAGAGTCCATCTCAACCGGGAGAAAGCCCGGAGCAGAGAGACAAAGCTGCAATCAGTTTTGCTGCAGGCGGGGGATTATGGGACATGCCTTCCCATGGCTCTGCTTTCACAATAGGTGGTATCTTGCTCAACAGCAGTACCTGCAAGAGGGACCTTGGAGTCCTAGTGGACAACCATTTAAATTGCCAGGGGAATTGCCAGAGGCCTGGGGAAAAAAGCCGATGCAGTTCCTATCTTCAAGACAGGGGGGGAAAAACAGAGCCAGGAAACTACAGACCTATCAGCCTGACTTCAATACCAGGAAAGATTTTGGAAAAGATAATCAAGCAATGAATCACCTAGAAGTAAACAAAGTAATAACCAAAAGCTAACATGGGTTTGTAAAAACAGATCATGCCAGACTAATCTTACTGCATTATTTGACAAAGTGACAAAATTAGTGGACCCGGGGAATGCGATCCATGTGGTTTACTTGGACTTCAGTAAGGCTTTTGACAAAGTAGACCATAACTTACTGCTAAATAAAATAGAAAAATGTGGGACGGACAGCAACACCTCCAGATAGATTCAAAATTGGATAACTAACCATACTCAACGTGTAGCGCTCAATGGAACTACATCTACATGGAGGGATGTATGCAGTGGAGTTCCTGAGGTTCTGTTTTTGGCCCAGGACTCTTCAACATCTTCATCAATGACTTAGACGAGGGGAAAGATGGGGAACTTATCAAATTTGCAGATGACACCAAACTGGGGGAATAGCCAACACTCCAGAAGATAGGCGCAAATGTATCTTTTTCCTTTATTTATACTGAGAGCATATGCACCAAGACAAATTCCTTGTGTTTCCAATCACACTTAGCCAATAAAATTCTATTCTATTCTATTCTAAATACAGAAGGAGCTTGAAAAACTTGAACAATGGGCGCTATCTAACAAAATGAAATTCAGTGGTGAAAAAAGGAAGGTTCTACATTGAGGCAAGAAAGACAAAATGCACAGGTGCAGTATATGTGGTACCTTGCTCAAAAGTAGTAACTGTGAGAGGGATCTTGGGGTCCTAGTGGAGAACCATTTAAATATGAGCCAGCCATGTGCAGCAGCTGCCCAAAAAGCCAACACAGTTCTAGGCTGCATTAACAGAAGTATAGAATCAAGATCACGTGAAGGGTTAATACCACTTTATAAGGACACATTTGCATTCAGTTTTGGTTGCCACGATGCAAAAAGGATGCTGAGACTCTAGTAGGAGTGCAGAGAAGAGCAATAAAGAGGATTAGGGGACTGGAGGCAGTTGCAGGACCTGGACATGGCTAGTTTAATGCAAAGAAGGACCAGGGGAGACAAGATAGCAGCCTTCCAGTATCTCAGGGGTTGCTACAAAGAAGAGGGAGTCAACCTACTCTCCAAAGCGCCTAATGGTAGAACAAGAAGCAATGGGTGGAAACTAAACAAGGAGAGGAGCAACCTAGAACTAAGGAGAAATTTCCTGACAGTTAGAAAAATCTGTGGAGCAGCTTGCCACCAGAAGTTGTGAATGCTCCAACACTGGAAGTTTTTGAGAAGATGTTGGATAATTTGTCTGAAGTAGTGAAGAGTGTTCTGACTGAGCAGGGAGTTGGACTAGAATACCTCCAAGGTCCCTTCCAACTCTGTTGTTGTTGCTATTATTATTATTAATATTAATATTATTATTAATATTATTATTACTACTACTACTACTACTATTATTCCATTTAACAGACGCTCACTGAGTAAATTTCTGAGCCAGCAATGTACATTTGAGGCTCAATTGGGGAGTTGTAAACTGAGGACCCACCTGGATGTACCTTGGACCATTTGTAGGCACACACACACACACACACGGATGGACACACACACTGATTTGCTCTCCGCCACGAACCACCAAGCCAAGAAGCCACAACTCTCTTTTATAAAGATTTCTTGGATTTATGGATCATTCCCTGCAAAATTAACAGACTCCTAGGGCTGGAAAGGGGTCCTGGAAATCCTGTAGTCTGACCACCTTCTCCCTGCCACAAGGCAGGTTCTCCTCCTGTGGGTCTGGCCCCACCAGGCTGTTCTGTGGCTGAGAAGGTCTCCCACTCGGGGTCAAATTGTCTGTCTTGACCGTTGGCAGAGGAAGAAAGTGGGTCTACGCGTCTTGTAAACTTCGGTTGGGTCTCTCCAGCGAAGTTATCCAGAAACCACGTGGTACATGGTTCGGTCCACATCCACAGAACGTTCCATCGCTCTTGAACGAAACCGTGGTGGGTTTGGAGGCAGCTCGGTTGGAAGAAGACCCCAATAAATTGGACACTCTTTTGAAGAGCCTCTAAATTAAAACGGGCCGAAGGTCCCCTGTGAAGATGGACCAACGGAAGACAACCCAAACTCCCTTTCTCCTGCAGAAAAGAAGGATCTCCAAACCTCCTCTTCTGCCTGGAAATGCCGTGTGGTTGGAAGCCAAAACGGACGTCGTCGGTCAATCCGGGAGATGCCAAAAAAGGAGGCAAAGGGACATGGCCAATTCCACGGCGCCACAGAGTTTCCCCTCGCTCCCTAAGGGAACTCCGATACCCCTGCCATTCGGAGACCTAAGTGGCGCCTTGGAGCCCTCGAAACGTCACCCTGGTTCGTTGGGCCTCCCATGATTGATGGACATGGACCATCCTTTAGAGCCCTCGTCCTCACCGCAACCCAGGAGAACAAGGAGTCCAGCTCTGGAAGGAAGGTTAAGACCAAGGTTTTGATGGTCGGCCATGTCTTAGGTCTGTCCTTTGAAAGTATTCATACACTGGTAGCTCCCGGCAAACCGGTGGATTTCATCCAGCGCCGTCTGCGGGAAGATGCTGCCAGGAAAGAAAGAAAAGAGGCAGGTTGGATGATTATAAAATGACGCTATCGGTCTCATATAAACAAAAGTTATATAAGATGTTTTATCGCTGGCATTTTGGCCAAAATATATCCAAATGTAGACCTGGAAGGAAGGAAGGAGAGGAAGGGAGGGGAAGAGGAAGGGAAGGGAAGAAAGGGAGGGAGGAGAGGAAGGAAGGGAAGAGGAAGGAAGGAAGGTTGAAAGGAAGGGAGGGGGAGGTTGAAAGAGAAGGAAGGAAGGTTGAAAGGGAGGGAGGAAAGAAGGTTGAAAGGAAGGAAGGTAGGTTGAAAGGGAGGGAGGAAAGGTTGGAAGGAAGGAAGAAAGGTTGAAAAGGAGGGAAGGAAGGGGGAAAGAAGGAGAAAGGTGAAAGGGAGGGAGGAAAAAAGGAAGGAAGGGGAAAGGAGGAAGGAAGGAAAAAGGAAGGGGGAAGGAGGGAGAAGAAGAAATGAAGGTGAAAGCAGGGAAGAGGAAGAAATGACTTCTACTCCCACGCCCTGCTTTTGGGTTGATGTTCCAGTTTCAACTTCTCCAAAGCTTTTGACCACCCCCAGTACCTTTTTAAGAAAATGAGGCTGTGCATAGTCCACGGAAGCAGGAGGAAAGCTTGGTTCTGCCGAATGGCCTCCACCGTCCGTCGGGCCACCATCTCCGGCGTAAGGGGAGGAAAAAGATTGGGAAACCTGGAGGAGGAGAAACCAAAGTCGCTTCAACAATGGCGTTCCCCCTACAGGTAGTCCTCAACAACAGTTTGCTTAGTCTCCATTCAAAGTTACAACGGCGCTGAGGTCACCTGGCCGGCTGTTGTAGCATCCCCATCCTTCAGATCAGATCAGTCCTGGAGGCCGGCGTGAGCAGCGGAGGGCGGGCGCACACACTCCCCCCGCGAGATTTTGCAGAATCGAAAATTGCAAAAATCGCACGCGTACAAGCGTTCTTGTGCACATTTTAAGCAATCTTCACCAATTTCTTTGCTTCCGTGCATGTGTGGAATCAAAATCCTGTGCGGCGGTGTGCAGGGGCGCAGAGGTGCACAAATGCACATGCATCGCCATTTTCGCTACTGGATCAGCGATCCCAGATGTACCAGGGGCAGCCCAATACTGCCACGTGACCACCAACTCGCTTTTATTATAGTGCTGGTGGTCGCATGATGCCCCCTTTGTCGACCTTCCAACCGGCACAGTTAAGGGGGAATCCCCGATTCACTTAACGGCCGTCTGACTCATTAAACAACTGCAGGGATTCACAAAGCAATTTTTTTTTCGCTTTCACAACCTAAATTTGGAGTTCCATCGGGATCGTAACATTGAGGACTGCCTGCATTTTGATTCCCGTTCCCACGACATGTTAAACCTTTTTGGGGGGGGAGCTGGGCCAAGCCCACAGTAAAGCCGGGTCCACTTAACGACCACTAATTTAATTTAATTTATTACATTTATAAGCCGTCCAATTCCTTGCGGACTCTGGGCAAGAAATGTAGCCATAAATGTAGTTGTAAGTCTACATTACAAAACGTGGTAAAACGAGACAAAACTCCCATAAAACCATTTCTCACCGAGCAAGATAAATTCTGGGCCGGTGCCTTAAAAGCCCTTCAAATTCTGACATTTTTTTACTTCTCTTCCCCCTCCTCCCCAATCGCTCAGAGGGAGGACGAGATTTTAATTCAGTGTTTTGGCCACATTATAAGACACGCTCGGACTTTGACTCCCAGAATTCCCAAGTGGGTGAAGCAACGCTGGGTAGGGGATTATGGGAATTGAAGTCCAGGGATCGTAATTTAACCAGAGTTGGGGAAAAACTGGAGTGTTTTTTAAAGCGACAGCCCCAATTCAACCTGCACCCACCTCATCCGTATTCCTTGAAACATATCCGTGTTGGTGTGGAAGGGCAAGACAGTGGTGGCGTTGACCCCTGGGCAGTCCAGTAGGCCCAGGGTCAAGCTCTCCATGAAGGCAAAAGAAGACGCTTTGGACGTACAGTAGTCCACGGCGCCGGGAATGGCCGACAAGGCGAGGATGGAATTGAGACAGACGATGTGTCCTCGTTGGAGTTCCAACATCCGTGGGAGGAAGGCCTTGGTGGTCTGTAGAAGCAGGATCAGGGTCAGGATGGAGGGACCCCGGAGATCTTCTAGTCTGACCCCACTGATCAAGCAGGAGGCCCTAACCATTTCAATCAATCAATCATTTCATCAATCAATCAATCAGAATAGAACTGGAAGGGATCTTGGAGGTCTTCTAGTCCATCCCTCTGATCAATTAAGAGACCCTACACTATTTCAATCAATCGATCAATCAATCAATAAGACTAGAGCAGGAAGGTACCTTGGAGGTCTCCTAGTCTGACCCAATGATCAAGCAGGAGACACTAGACCTTTTCAATCAATCAATCAATCAATCAGAACAGAGCTGGAAGGGACCTTGGAGGTCTTCTAGTCCAACCCTCTGTTCAAGAAGGAGAGCTAAACCTTGTCAATCAATCAATCAATCAGAATAGAGCTGGAAGGGATCCATCTCTCTGATCAAGCAGGAGACCCTACACTATTTCAATCAATCAGAACAGAGACAGTTGTTACAGGTGAGTTTTGCCTGATTCTTACAACCTTTCTTGCCATGGTTATAAGTCCAGGACTATCTTTAACGGGGGAGGAGTGTTGGGAGAGAGGGAGGAATTGGGTGCCTCCACCAACTTTATTTGGGGGAGGGGGCTGTGTCCTTCCCTCCCGGGAGAGCGGGCCCTCCATCCTGCCTGCTCACCTCCCGAAGGGAAAACTGAGGTTCATACCCAGAACTGTCCCAGGGTGTTGATGTGCTGGGATTTGAGCAGGGCGTGGTCGTCGCTGTCCAGGAGGGTCTTGCCGTGTACCACGGCTGCGTTGTTCACCAGGATGGTGACGTCTCCCACCTGGGATGGGGGAGAGAAGGAGGTCACAAATTGGGGGGAGGGTGTCACACAATATCAGGGAGGGAGGAAAGGAAGGGAAAGATGAAGGAAGGAAAGGAAGGTGTGATGGATGGGAAGGAAAGACGGAATAAATAAATGAAGGAAGGAAAAGAAAGAAAGAAAAAAGAAAAGATGTGATGGGTGGGAAGGAAAGAAGGGATGGAGGAAAGGAAGGAAGAAGGAAGGAAAGGAAAGACAGAATGAATGAATGAATAAAATAAATAAGGAAGAGCGAAAAAAGAAAGATGTGATGGATGGTAAGGAAGGAATGATGAATGGGGAAGAAGGGAGGAATGAAAGAAAGATGTGATGGATGGGGAGAAGGAAGGAAGGAAAAATGATGGATGGGAAAGAAAGAAAGAGAAGAAGGGATACCAGAATGGAGGGAAGAAAGAGGAAAGGGAGGGAGGATGGGAAGGAAAGGAAAGATGGAATGAATGAATAAAGGAAGGAAGAGAAAGAAAGAAAAGATGTAATGGATGGGACGCAAGGAAGAGAAGAGGGATAGCAGGACAGAGGGTAGGAAAAGGGAAGGGAGGGAGGATGAGAAGGAAATAAAAGATGAAATAAATGAAGGAAGGAAAAATGTGATGGATGGGAAGGAAAGGAAATATGGAAGAAAAGAAAGATGTGATGAATAGGGACGGAGGGAGGAAAGAGAAAGATGTGATGAATGGGAAAGAAGGAAGAGAAGGGATGGCGGGATGGAGGAAAGGAAGGAAGAGGGGATGGAGGGAGGAAAGGGAGGGAAAGACAAAGGAAGGAAGAAAAGTGAATGGAGGGGAAGGAAAGGAAGATGGAAGAAAGGAAAGAAAGAAAGATGTGATGGATGGAAAGGAAGTGATGAATACAGAGGTCAGTTCCTCGGTTCAGACCGGTTCGCCTGAACCTGTTGCAAATCGCTGCTGATGTCACTATGATGTCACAGAACCAATTAAGTCGGTGCCGATCTTTGGGCGCCGCCATCTCTTTTTTTAAATTTTTTTTTCTTCAACTGCACAGAAGCCAAGTTACCAATGCTGTGCATGCCTCGCCATCTTGTTTTTTGCTTTTTTGGGGGGAGGGACATTTTTGGATTCTTCCGTCCCTGCACATGCATGCCTGCGCACCCACTAATGGGGGAGGGAGGGAGGACTGACAGAGCAACTCACCTTTTCCCTCACGGCCTTGGCTTGCCTGTAAACCTCCTCCCGGTTGGCCACGTCACAGACGAAATAGTGTCCCTCGGTGCCCATCGCTCGGATCTCCTGTGCAGCTTCCTGCAGGGACTTCTCTGTCCGTCCCCACAGAACGATCTGGAAGACGAGGGGCCCTGGTTGTATTTTTTTTTTAAGGACACACAAAGGACTCGGTCGCCCATGACCCTCGCGACAAAACGATGCCATCGACAACCGTAGAGTCAACCTTGGCCATCTCCAGGAGCTTTTGTTTTGCCCCGCAAGTAGAAAGTCCAGCTGTGGTTTCCAAGTGGAAATTGAAATACTGTATTTGTATTTTTATCTTTAATTGGAGCAGTTCATTTATCCGTCTCTACTAACATCATTGGTTTTTGCAGCCATTTGTCCATGGGGGCGGGTTGTCCAAGTTGGATTTTATCTCCTTTTCTTCCCATCCATCACTTCTATCCTTACTATCCTTTCCATCTTTCTTTCTTCCTTTCCTTCCCATCCATTCCATCCGTCATTTTTCCTCCTTTCCCATTCATCCCTTCCTTCCTTCCTATCCTTCCCACCTTTCTTTCTTTCCTTCCTTTCCTTCATCTTTTCTTCCTTTATCTTTTCTTTCCATCCATTATTTTCTTCCTTCCGATCCTTCCTATCTTTGTTTCTTCCTTTCCTTCATCTTCCCTTTCCTTCTCATCCGTCACGTCTTTCATTCTTCCCCCCCCCTTCCCATTCATCCCTTCCGTCCTTCCCATCTTTCTTCATTTTTCCTTTCCTTCCCATCCATCACTTCTTTCCTTCCTTCTTATCCTTTCTTTCCTTCATCTTCCCTTTCCTTCCCATCCATCACATCTTTCATTCTTTCCTCCCTATTCATCCCTTCCTTCCTTCCCACCTTTCTTTCCTTCCTTCCTTTCCTTCACCATTCCTTTCCCATCCACCACTTCCTTCCTTCCTTACCTCCCTCCCTCCTTCCTTCCTTCCTATCCTTCCCATCTTTCTTCCTTTCCTTCCTTTCCTCTTTCATTTTCTTCCCATCCATCATATCTTTCATTCTTTCCTCCCTTCCCATTCCTCCCTTCCTCCCTTCCTTCCTCCCTTCCTTCCCATCTTGGCTAAATTGGGTGGCACAGAAGTTGAATAAATTAAATTAAAGGATGATGGATGGGAGGAAGATAATGATAATGAGGACCTGGGTTGTGGGGGCAATAGGCTGGCTCTGTTAAAAAGTGCTATTGCTAACATGCTGTAAGCCGCCCTGAGTCTAAGGAGAAGGGTGGCATAAAAATTGAATGAATGAATAACAGGGAAGAGAGGAAGAAAGATGGATGGAAGGAATGATGGATAGAAGGAAGAAAGGGAAGGGGAAGGGATGAAGGAAGGAAGGAAGGAAGGAAGGAGGAGCTTGCCTCTAGTCTAGAAGTTGTGGGTACTCCCATCAGTAGAGGTCATCTAGAAGGGCTGGGCAGTCAATTGTCTGCAATGCACTACAAGGACTAGAATCCCTCCCAGTATAATTAAGCAGGCAGCTACAACAAAACCTTCCACTTAATTAGACCTAATTTATGGCCAGAGACACCAGCATTGGCCAAGGTTGCCTCCTCTGCCCAAGGCAATTAATTAACAATCAGTTTACTCAGAATGGGTCAATTCAACCCTCTTTAGGGATGCTGACCCTTTCTCTGTGCCATGAGCCTGAAAAAAAACACCACCAAATATTCCTACTTAGAATACTTCGCCAATGTTCCAAAGCCGTCATTTGAGGGAGGGAGGGAGGAAACAGAAAGAAAAAAGCGACAGAAAGAAGATAAGAAAAGAAAAAAGGGGAAGGAAAGGAAGGAAGGAAAGAGAGAAAGAAAGAAAGACCAGGGGAGTGAGCTAATCTGAAAAGGAAGGAAAAAAGAGAAAGAAAAAAGAAGGAAAAGAAAAAAGAAAGAAAAAGGAAGAAATGAAAGAAAGAATGAAAGAAAGAAAGAAAGAAAGTCTCATTTTTTCAAAAAAGCAGCTTGTAAGAATTATCAAACTGGGAGTTGGGGCAATAATGCTTCCTTTGGAGAAAAACCTAATTTATAAACCTTTACTCTGATCCTCCCAAGTGCTAAATCGCAAAGAATGTGAAGCATTTAAAGCAGATTAAATTAACTCTAGCAAATCCCCCCCAAATTAAATTGGATTTATTACCCCGCAACTGCTCAAAAATGGATAATATGGGGGTGTTTTTTTAAAAAAAAGGAAGCTAACCAATATACAGAAATTTTACTATTTTCAGCTTATTGGTTGAATCATCCTAAATTGTCTTTAAATCTAGAATGCATTTAAATGGAACAGACCTTCCAAACCTCTGTATAATTTTAAGCGGGTTTTTAATTTTTTAATTTTTTTTTTAAAATAAACGTTTTTTAAAAATAATAAATACTTTTTATTCTAAATTAATGGCTTCACAAATGCCACTGACAAGCCGTTCCATTACAGTCATATAAATGCAGCAATTTACCTGTAACACATCATTTTCTTTTTTAAAGGGGGGGAAAGTACCCCCAAAACTTGGGGAATCTGTGTATCCCTGATTACATCGCACAGTTTTAAAGAAAGCACTGTATACCCGTATATATAAATATAAAATATAAAAATAAAATAAAAATTGCTGTTACACGCCAGAAAGATGAAAAAAAACCTGCTAGCAAGATATTACAGCTAGTTTTTGACTTAAACTTTTTTTTTGACAAGTTTGTTTAGTCATTATCCTTCGGGAGCTGGGCGGCATATAAATTAGATTGAATGAATGAATTAGTGAATGAATAAATAAATAAAACAATAAATAAACAATCTCCAGTTTTTGACAATCCCATCATCCCTTGCATGGGTGGAGTCTGAATTGAGCAGAGTTTTACTGGCCGTCCACCATTCCGTCGCCAGTGCGGAGTTTTGTTCGCCGCAGCTATATTTTCATTGGGCCTAGAGAGAAAAAAATAGCTGCCTGTACCCAGGATCAAACTCACAGCCTTGCAAGTCGATTGTAGCTGAGGGCTCCACCTCTAAGGCCACTGCACCCCTCACCGCAACGCTTCGTTTAGTAACCATTTGAAATGACAAATGGACGCTGGAAACATAAGTGACTTTCGAGCGTTTCCCGCACTAAAAACCAGTGCAGATCAAAATTTGGATGCCCAGCAACTGAATTTTGTTTATTAATTTTGTTATTATTTATTAATTATAGTTGTGTGCCGCCCAATATGCTCTCTTTACGATGACCGTGATCCCCTTCCTGTGAGATTCCGGCGAAATCAATTCCGCTGAACACACCCTGCGGCTAACATTAACAGATTCGCTTAGCGGCGGCGGCAGAAGAGGTCGCAAAAATGAGGACACCGTCTCGCTCAGCGACTTGGAAAATTGGTTTGCTCCATTTGTGGCCGTAAAATCAAGGATTCCCTGTAATTTGAGCAACGGGGGGAGGGTTCGAATCCAGCTCTCACCGATTGAAAACTTCAAAGGTTCCAAGCAAGTTGGGTTGTTTTTTTTGGACAGGCAAAAAAAATACACACAACAAAATGACACACCTTTTTCCCCCCTGCTTGCAAGCCGAAACACGAAGGAGAGCCCAAGGCATCCCTGTGATGTGTAAAAGGTATGAGATTCACACCCGCCCCTCCCCAGGCACTCAGGCACGCTTACACACCCACCCACAGATAAATGCTTGGCTCGCTCAAGTAGAGACTTGACTGGCCTTTCTCGGCGGTGCAAACAGGCTTAATTTCACCTTCAGTTTAATAGTTTCAAAGATAGTTTAATAAAGACCCCCCCCAAAAAAATTTCAATTTGCTGAGTGTTATTTTGGGGTGCTAAGGAGACCCCCAACCTCAAGGTTATACCTTGCCTGGACTTTCCTTGGGAGAATGAGACCTTCAATCAATCAACCAGCATTGATTGATTGATTGATTGACTCTCATTCTCCCAAGAAATGAGGTTCTCATTCTCTGGGACCTTTGGAGGTCTTCTAGTCCAGCCCACTGCTGGAACCCCCAGACCATTTCAGACAATTTTTTTTCCAGACAAAATGGTTTCTTTAAAGCCTCCAGGGATGGGAGCGTCTGCAGTTTCTAGTGGCAAGCTGTTCCAGTGGTTTGGAATTAGAATGACCCTCTGAGGGGAAGGCAGGGAGGAAGGATAGATAGAGAAAGAAGCAAAGAAAAGAAGAAAAAAGGGAGGGAAGGGGGAGAGAGGAAGGAAGAGAAAGAAAGAAAGGTAAGAAAAAAGGGGGGAAGAGAATAGAGGAAGGAAGGAAGTCTAACCCTCTGCTCAAGAAGAAGGGAGGAAAGAAGGAAATACAGAACAAAATCTGGAAGGGCCCTTGGAGGTCTTCTAGTCCAACAAGATCTTAGATCACATCAATCAATCAATCTAATCAGTATAAAGCTGAAAGGGGCCTTGGTGATCTTCTAGTCTACTCCTCTGCTCAAGGGGAAGGAAGGAAGGAAATGTGAATGAAAAGGAAAAAAGAAAGATGAAGGGAAGGAAGGAAAAGTGAGTGTGAAAGAAGAGAAAAAGGAAAGAAGAAGGAAGGAAGGGATCTCCGAGGTCTTCTAGTCCAATCCTCTGCTCAAACAGAAGACCCTACCTAGATCCTATCAA
>NC_091957.1:17194055-17199055 GCF_031021105.1 Erythrolamprus reginae | reverse complement strand
ACTTTCTTTTTTTGTTTCTCTTTATCTCCCTCCTTTTCCTTCCTTCCTTTGTCCCTCTTTCTTTCTCTGTCATTCTTTCCTCCTCCCTTGTTTCTCTTTCTTTCATTCATTCTTTCTCATTCTCTCTTTCTCTCTTCCCCTTACTTCTTTTCCTCCCTCCCTCCTTCCCTATTTCTTTCTTCTTTTTCCTTCCTTCCTTCTTTCTTTTTCTCTTTTTCTTTCATTGTTTCTACCCTCCCTCTTTTTTCTTTCCTTTCTTTGTTTCTCTTTCTCTCCTTTCTCTTCCTTCCTTCCTTCCCTCCCTTTTTCCTTCCTTCCTTCCTTCCCTCTCTCTTTCTCTCTCTCTCTCCCTCCCTCCCTCCCTCCCTTCAACTACTAGAAAGTTATACAAAGCTGAAACGAATGTTTTGCAATCTTTGGGCGCCATCTAGTGGAACAAATGCGCAATTATTGTGCGCCATCTAGTGGCCATCAGCAGCTTAGCCAGCAAAGGGAACTGACCAAATTAGAAAGTTTAGATGTTTTTAATTTAATTAATTAAATAAAGTCCCTTTTTATCAGTGCCATCTCAATTTCGGTCGTTAAGCGAACTGTTGTAACTCAAGGACTTGCCTGTATGAAATCTCCCAGCTCTTGCACACCGATTAGTGACAGAGGCCCCAGTGCTGGGCAGTGCAGCATGGTTTATAAACAGGCAAAGGTGTTTAAGGCCAGCACCCCTCTCGGTGCAGAAGGTAGACATGGTATATTTTAATATTAGTCATCCGACAAGGTTGCAAATCAGGTACAGATCAAAAGCGGCACCAAAATAATCCTGGGTGTGGCCAAAATTGGATAGATGTCCTAGTTTATTATTATTATTATTACTACTATCATCATCATCATTAAATGGATTCTTTGTAAGTTGTGTCCTTTGGCTCATATCAGGGAGAGGAAGCAACTTAGAACTAAGGAAAGTTAGAACAATTAACCCGTGGAACAGCTTGCCACCAGACGTTGTAAATGCTCCAACACTGGAAGTTTTGAAGATGTTGGATAACTGTCTGAAGTAGTGTAAGGTTTCCTGCCTAAGCAGGGGGTTGGACTAAAAAACCACCAAGGTCCCTTCCATCTCTTTTGTTGTTGTTGTTGTTGCTGTTGTTACAACGTTGGAAGGGATCCTGGAGGTCTTCTAGTCCAGCCCCCTGCTCAAGTAGGAAGCTGAACCATTCTGGATAAACGGCTGTCTAATCTCTTCTTGAAAATATATTCTGTTCTATAAAAATATAGATAGAGAATATGTTCTACAGTAAGACCTCACCTATCGCTGGTGTTACGTTCCAGACCTGGCCGCGATAGGTGAAATCCGCGATGGGGAATTTATCGACTGATAGTACTTATTTAAGTATTTATATTGTAATTGTTTGGTAAGTTTTTATTGTTTTAAGTGTTTATAAACCCTTCCCACACAGTTTTTATTTTAGATACAGTATTTAAATACAGTATTTACAATTTTAGATTTTTATTTATTTTTGAAAAACCTGCCGATCGAGTTGAGCGGGCTGTTTATATCTGCCGATCGACTTCCTCAGAAACCCACGATGAAGTGAAGCCACAGTAGGTGAAGCGCGGTATAGCGAGGGACTACTGTATATCTATAAAAAGAATGAATAGAATATATAGAATAACATACTGTATTTATTTATTTATTTATTAGATTTGTATGCCGCCCCTTTCCGTAGACTCGGGGCGGCTCACAACACAATAAAACAGTTCATAACAAATCTAATAATTTACAATTTAAAAATATTAAAAAACCCATTATTTAAGCAAACATACATACAAGCATACCATACATAAATTGAATTGAATAGGTCCGGGGGAGATGTCTCAGTTCCCCCATGCCTGATGACAAAGGTGGGTTTTAAGGAGTTTACGAAAGGCAAGGAGGATAGGGGCAGTTCTAATCTCTGGGGGAAGCTGGTTCCAGAGAGTCGGGGCCGCCACAGAGAAGGCTCTTCCCCTGGGGCCCGCCAACCAACATTGTTTAGTTGACGGGATCCGGAGAAGGCCAACTCTGTGGGACCTAATCGGTCGCTGGGATTAGTGTGGCAGAAGGCGGTCTCGGAGATATTCTGGTCCGATGCCATGAAGGGCTTTAAAGGTCATAACCAACACTTTGAATTGTGACCGGAAATTGATCGGCAACCAATGCAGACTGCGTAGTGTTGGTGTAACATGGGCATACCTGGGGAAGCCCATGACTGCTCTCACAGCTGCATTCTGCACGATCTGAAGTTCCCGAACACTTTTCAAAGGTAGCCCCATGTAGAGAGCATTACAGCAGTCGAACCTCAAGGTGATGAGGGCATGAGTGACTGTGAGCAGTGAGTCCCGGTCCAAATAGGGCCGCAACTGGCGCACCAGGCGAACCTGGGCAAACGCCCCCCTCGCCACAGCTGAAAGATGGTTCTCTAATGTGAGCTGTGGATCGAGGAGGACGCCCAAGTTGCGGACCCTCTCCGAGGGGGTCAATAACATAATAGAATATACAGAAGAACTAAGGAGAAATTTCCTGACAGAACAATTAATCTGTGGAACAGCTTGCCACCAGAAGTTGTAAATGCTCCAAGTTTCTGGAAGTTTTGTAGAAGATGTTGGATAATCATTTGTCTAATGTGGTGTAGGGTTTCCTGCCTAAGCAGGGGGTTGGACTAGAAGACCTCTAGGGTCCCTTTCCCCTTTGTTATTGTTATTCTGTTATATTCAGGTATGACCACAATCATCATTATCATCATCATTTAATGACCCCATAATCCCTGTTGCAGGGCAGAGTCTGGGCAATTGAATGGAGCTAGCAGTTTTTAATGGCCGGGCGCCTTTCCCTGTCGCCAATGCGGAGTTTTGTTCGACAGATATATATTCATTGTATCCAGAGAGAGAGAGAAATATCAGCCTCTACCCAGGATCGAACTCACAGCCTTCTGATGGTGAGGCGAGAGGTCCACCTCTAAGGCCACCTCACCCCATTCCACAGGTGTAACCACAAAGGAGTGCCAAATTTATATTGCTAAGGGAGACATTTTTTTAAAGGGAGTTTTGTCCCATTTTACAACTTTTTGGGCCAACTTGCTACTGCTGTTGTTGTTTTAAATCATTCTTTTTAATCTTACGGTAATTTATATCGACAATCCATCCATGTTTATACATAAATTAACCTAATTCTGACCATTTGTAACATCTACCCTGACCTCTGAGTGAAGAATAATAGGATGAACGTGGATGATTGTTTTTTAAATACCGTACGTAGAATTTAATTTAGAATAACTTAAGCTAGATTTCTGTCTATTTTTAGTAGCGAGATTTTTAGTATATTTTAATATTAGATTTCTTCATGTTTCGTATTTGTTTACTGTGAGACATAAAAATCTGATTAATAAATATATAATAAATAATTCTATATTTACATTACTATTTTTACCTAATGCGTATAAGGTATACTGTACTTATATACCTTTCCCCAGGTTTATTATAATTTATGTTTGGTATGTATGTGCTGTTTGGTTTTTAATTATGATAGGTTTTTTAGGTTTTTTTTAATATTAGATTTGTGCCTGTATAATATTGTTTTTTATCGTGTTGTGAGCCGCCCCGAGTCTTCGGAGAGGGGCGGCATACAAATCTAATAAATTATTATTATTATTATTATTATTATTATTATTATTATTATTATAGTAATTTAAGGTTGATGAAATTATTATTATTATGTCAATACAACTCAGCAAACAAGGTCACTATGCTGGATTTCGTATTTCATCACCAGTCGGGCGCTTCCTAATTAATAATAATAATAATAATATTAATTAGACTTGTATGCTGCCCCTCTCCGAGGACCCGGAATCCTATACGTATTACTCCGAAATCTAAGTTTCTATGTTACTAAGTTAAACGCTAACAAATTTATTTTGTTTTCTCCTTTCAAGCCAATCGTAGAATAAACTTCGTAATATCCCAAATCCTCCTTTTCATTTCACTCCATTGTCGTTTTATCCAGCTCCGCGCATTTTTATTTTTCATTGTATAAAATACAAAAGAAAGAGATAAGAAATCAAAAAGAAAAAAAGGAAGAGCTTCCAACTCTTCTTAGCACCGCACAAGATAAATAAAACTCCAACCTCAACTTTCCCCTTTTACATATTAATATATAACTAGCCATTTCTGGAACGCCAAATCTTTCTCGTCAACAAAACCAAGATCAAAGTTTAATTTTTTTCCCTTCGCAAGCCCAGTTTCCAGAAGCGATATTCAAATTTATTTTCCTCTTTAAATCAAGTATCCAATTAAACCATTGTTTGTTTGTTTGTTTGTTTGTTTGTTTGTTTGTTTGTTTGCTTGATTTATTGGTTGGTTGGTTGGTGGGTGGGTGGGTGGGGTGGGTGGGTGGGTGGGTTGGTTGGTTGGTTGGTTGGTTGGTTGGTTGGTTGGTTGGTTGGATGGTTGGTTTATAGGCTGCCCAACTCCTTCTGGACTCTGAGCAACTTATTATTATCTTCCTTGCTATGGAATGTCGTAAATATGAAAAATGTCACTTATTTCCAATGGCGTTCTAACATCAAACAGTCACTGAGTGAATCAAGGATGGGTTGTAAGGTGGGAAGATATATTTTATAATAATTAATAATTAATAATAATAATTTATTAGATTTGTATGCCGCCCGAGTCTTCGGAGAGGGGTGGCATACAAATCTAATAAATTATTATTATTTATTATTTATTATTATTATTATTATTATTATTATTATTATTATTATTATTATTTGCGGGTAACAAATGATGACTACGAATGCCAACTTCACCAAGCCAGGTGGTTACGTAAGTCAGAGTAAAGAAAATTGCAGGAAAAAAATATTATTTAATTTTATTTCTTTTCCTTCCTTCCTTCCTTCCTTCCTTCCTTCCTTCCTTCCTTCCTTCCTTCCTTTTTTGTTCTTGGGCTTAACGCCTCCATCGGAAGGAAGTAG
>NC_091957.1:16790289-16826355 GCF_031021105.1 Erythrolamprus reginae | reverse complement strand
ATTGCTTCTTCTTACAAACTTTTCTATTTAAGAACCTGGTCACGGAACAAATTAAGTTCGTAAGTAGAGGCACCCCTGTATTTCCAAATGCGATGTAACCGTTTCACATGATTCGGCTTCCGTTGTGGGTCCAGTTGTGGCAGCACACTTGAAAGGGATTTTAAAGAGAGACAACGCGGCTGCAACTTTTCTGGGTTTTAGAAGAGATTATGCAAACCTTTATTTTTTTGCCAGAAGCCTCAGGACGAGGGATTGGGCTCCCTCCTGGAGTTTTTGGGGGGCTTTATTTAAATAGTCATGTTCCTTGCTGGGAAGTTTAAATGGATGTTGCTGTTATGTAAGGGCTTAGTGCCTGTGGAGGGAGAAAGAAAGAAAGAAAGAAAGAAAGAGGGAGGGAGGAAAAAAGAAAGAAAGAGAGAACAAAGCAAAGAAGGAGGGAAGGGAGGAAAGAAGGAAAGGAAGAAGGAAAGGAAAGAGTAGGAAGGAGGGAAGTAAGAAACAAAGGAAGGAAGGAGGGAAATGAGGGAAGGAAGAAAAAAGGAGGGAAAGAAGATGGGAAAGAAAGAAAGGGGGAAGGAAAGATGGAGGGAAGGAACTAAGGAAAGAAGGAAAGAAAGGAGGGAAGGTAAGAAAAAATGAAGGAAAATATAGCCTGTTGCAAGGGGAGGTCTACAGCATTGCAACATGGGCCAAAACCAGCTTCTCTGCTGGTCTGTCTCCCTATTGGCCTACCTCGCAGGGCTGACATGCGGCACCCTCGGCCGGGGAGACATCCCCCCCTTCCAGTGCCCAGGCTTGACCCCAGGCGTCGTTCGTACCCACCACTCCTTGTCTCCTGCCTTTGGATTTGAAGGCGCAAAGGAGGGAGGGAGAGGAGAAGAGGAGGGCTTCATTAGGTTGCCTTTTTTTGTTTAATTGTACAGGTTCTCCCTTCCCCCTAGACACACACAAACACACACACACACACACAAAGCCCGTGCAACCCACACCAGGAAGCCCTGGCGTATCTGTGGCTATGTTAATGGGAGGCTGGGCCGTGCGCCAAAGGCATTAAGTGAAATCGAATCCCGAGAAAAGAGCTTTAATCAGCAGTTTTGTTTTTTATAGAGGGGGGGGGGCTCTCCTCTCCCAAGGTTAATTCTGAGCGGGCAGAATTAATGGGCCTGGACAGAGGCCGTATGTGTGTGTGGGTCCCTATTGCCCCCCCCCCCTCGGCCCCCCACCCCACTCTGTGGTTTTCCTCTCCCTTAGCCACAAATCCCCCCCCGGACGGAGGAGGAGATGGGGGTGGGGCTGTTTGGAGCAAAGGAGAGTGGCAGGGGACCCTGGAGGTCCTCTAGTCTGACCCCAGGGCTCAACCGAGGGGGTCATCCTGGGTGCTGAGTCCCAGCTTTGGGGTTGGCTGAGGGAGGGGTTTCCTAAGGGGGGAGGGGGGTTGCCCTGTTTTATGAGCTTTCTTCGCTGCAGGGGTTAAGTTAGTGACACAGGATTGTGAAGGGAATTTGGATTCTTCTATGGACGTCCCTCTTTCTTTTTCTTTCTTTCTTTCCTTCTTTCTCTTTTTTCTGTCCTCCCTTTTTCCTTCCTCCCTTCCTTCCACCCCTCTCTCATTTTCCTTCCTTCTACCCTCCTTCCCTCCCTTCTTTCTGCTTGATAGGGCATGGTCTAGAAGACCTCAAAGTTTTTTTTTCTTTCTTTCTTTCTTTCTTCCTTCATTCCTTCCTTCCTTTCTCTCTCTCTTTCTCTCTCTTTCTTCTTCCTTCCTTCCTCTCTCTCTCCCTCTCTCCCTCCATTTCCTTCTTTCCTTCCCTCCTTTCTGCTTGACAGGAGGTGGACCAGAAGACCTCCAACATACTCTCTCTCTCCTTCCCTCATTCCTCCCTCCCTCCCTTTTCTATAAAATACACACCAGCTGGCAAGATGGACGAAAGGTGACTCTTGGCTAAAGTCAGGGAAATCTTGCAGATTGCGAAAATCCCTTGGGAAGTAATCCATCCTGGGATCAATTCCTTAGAGCTCTGGGGGGATTTTTCCAAGACCAGGAGAGGTTGGATGGACCACATGATCCTGTCCCTATGGGTGGCAGGGCTTGCCATCGGCCACAAGATGGCACCAGAGGACCACTTTTTAATTCTGCCCCCCCCCCCCCCAATCTAAAGAAAAAATAAATAAATTTAAATGACTAGCATTTCAGTTTCCAGGACCAGGATTGTCTGAGTTTGCAGATTTTCATTTCAAAAATCCTTTTATGTACACACACACACACATATATATATATATATGTTTTTTTTTTAAATGAATACACGTGTATATGCATTTATGTATTTGTTTTCATAGATTTGTGTATATGTATATATTTATGTATATATTTATAGGAGAGAAGTGTTTTTAATAGGAAAGTGAACACAAGAACAAGGGGGCACAATCTGAGGTTTGTTGGGGGAAAGATCAGAAGCAACATGAGAAAATATTATTTGTCTGAAAGAGTAGTAGATGCTTGGAACAAACTTCCAGCAGATGTGGTTGGTAAATCCGCAGGAACTGAATTTAAACATGCCAGGGATAAACATCCGTCCATCCTAAGATAAAATACAGGAAGGGCAGACTAAATGGACCAGGAGGTCTTTTTCTGCCGTCAATCTTCTTTGTTTCTATGTTTCTATATATACGCATATATATACATGTCGTGGTTTTTTTGCTGAATTTGAAAATTAAAGGAGACTAGGATAGATCTATTTCGGCCTTATTTTGGCCTCATTAGTTAGCCATACCCACTGGACTTGAACCTGCAACCTTTGCCTTGTAAGGCAGAGAATTATCCTCTAGGCTACAGTATCCAATCCCTTCAGCTCTGCACCAGGGAAGGGTTACATATTTTTGTGTCGAATCACCCTGGTGTATTGATTGTATTGTACATATATATATATGAATAGAATAGAATATGAAATGGAATGGAATGGAATAGAATCTAATAGAATTCTTTCTTGGCCAAGTGTGATTGGACACAGAAGGAATTTGTCTTTGGTGCAGATGCTCTCAACGTACATAAAAGAAAAAGAGACATTTGTCAAGAATCATGTGGTACAACACTTAATGATTGTCATAGGGGTCAAATAAGCAATGAAGAAACAATCAAGATTAATAAAAATCTTAGGATACATGCAATGAGTTACAGTCCTACAGTCTAAGTGGGAGGAAAAGGATGATAGGAATAATGAGAAAAACTAGTAGAAATAGAAGTGCAGATTTAGTCTGACAATATTGAGGGAATTATTTGTTTAGTAGAGTGATGGCGTTCGGGGGGAAAACTGTCCTTATGTGTAGTTATCTTGGCATGCATTGCTCTATAGAATTGTTCTGAGGTGTATATACTTATATAAATACACACACACAGATATATACATGTATACTATATGCACACAGAGAGGGTCCTCGTTTTACGACCATGAATGCTCCCCATGTTGTTGCTAATCAAGATAAGTTGTTAAGCCAACTCCCCCGCCTTGCTCAATGAGTAAGGTACTTGTTAAGTTTACTTGGCTGGCTGGAAAGCCGCCAAAGGGGGAATGAATGATTTTAAATGTTATTAGAGTTTTTAAAGTTTTTTAGCTATATTAATTGGCTGTTTTAGATATGTATATTGTTCATTGTTTTTGATATGTTGTGAGCTGCCTTGAGTCCTCGGAGAGAGGCGGCATACAAATCCAATAAATTAAAAAATACAGTGGTGCCTCTACTTACGAACTTAATTCTACTCTACTTAGTTAACTTAATTAACTCTACTTACAATCAGTTTCCGGTCACAATTCAAAGTGTTGGTAATGACCTTTAAACCCTTCATGGCATTGGACCAGAATACCTCCGGAACCGCCTTCTACTGCACGAATCCCAGCGGCCGATAAGGTCCCACAGAGTTGGCCTTCTCCAGGTCCCGTCGACCAAACAATGTCGTTTGGCGGGCCCCATGGGAAGAGCCTTCTCTATGGCGGCCCCAGCCCTCTGGAATCAACTCCCCCCAGAGATTAGAATGCCCCACACCCTCTTTGTCTTTCGCAAGTTACTCAAGACCCGCCTATATCGCCAGGCATGGGGGAATTAAGACATCTCCCCCAGGCTTTCTTATATTTTATGTTTGGTATGTATGTGCTGTATGGTTTTTAAATTGTTAGGTTTTTTTATATAATTTTATTATTAGATTTGTTCCATTGTTATACTGTTTTTATTACTGTTTTGAGCCGCCCCGAGTCTTCAGAGAGGGGCGGCATACACATCTAATAAATTGAATTGAATTGAATTAATCTGTGACCAGGTTCTTAAGCAGAAACGTTTGTAAGAAGAAGCATTTTTTCCCATAGGAATCAATGTAAAAGCAAATAATGTGTGCGATTGGGGAAACCACAGGGAGGGTGGAGGCCCTGTTTCCTCCCAGGAGATTCCTAGAGTGGCCCCACGGAGGCTTCTCCTGGCCTTTTCCGGCCCTCTTTCCTCCCAGGAGATTCCTAGAGAGGCCCCAAGGAGGCTTTTCCCCGCCTTTTCCGGCCCTGTTTCCTCCCAGGAGATTTCTAGAGAGGCCCCATGGAGGCTTCTCCCGGCCTTTTCCGGCCCTGTTTCCTCCCAGGAGATTCCTAGAGAGGCCCCATGGAGGCTTCTCCCGGCCTTTTCCGGCCCTGTTTCCTCCCAGGAAATTCCTAGAGAGGCCCCACGGAGGCTTCTCCCGGCCTTTTCCTGTTACAGTTTTGGAGGGTCGGGTTTGTAAGTGGAAAATGGTTCTTGAGAAGAGGCAAAGAAATCTTGGACAGCCGGTTCTTATCTACAAAAGGTCGTAAGTAGAGGAGTTCTTAGGTAGAGGTACCACTGTAAATTGCATGACTGACTCCCAGAGCTGCTAAGTGATGGAAATGTCATAAGTTGAGGACTCCCTGCAACCCGCTTTTCCTGGGAAAGAGACCCCTCTGAAAGAGGAGGGGGATCTGCGTTAGAGACGATTTGGGAAATAACGCAGCCCCTCCCCCTTTAATGAAACCACTTTGGGGGGGGATGTGGGGGGGGGAAATAAAATAAAATTCAGACTTGCAGTTGGCCAAGCTAAAAAAAAATAAAAATCTACAACTCCCCACTGGATTCCGCCGGTGAGTGAGTGAAATATATATTAAAATAAAATCTATTTTTCCCTCCCTTCAAAGCCCGTCTAGATTTCTCCCGCTTCCGTATGCAACTCCCCAGTTCCCCTAATAGGAAGTTAAATCAATCTGAAGAGAGAACAAATCACTTAAAAAACTCCGGTCTGAAAAGTTTAGATATGAGGCAGGGGGATAAATTATATGGGCCCCTCCACGAAAGCTTCGAGCGGATGACCTTCTTGTGGGGCTTAAAAGGAGGAGGAAGAGGAGGAGGAGAAGGAGGAGGAGATAAAGAGGAAGAGGAAGAAGAGAAGAGGAGGAGGAGGAGAAAAGGAGGAAGAGGAGGAGAGGAGGGGGAGAAGAGGAAGAGGGGGAAGAGGAGGAGGAGGAGATGAGGAAGAGGAGGAGAAGGAGGAGGAGAGGAGGAAGAAGAAGATGAGGAAGAAGAAGAGAAGAGGGGGAGGAGGAGGGGAAAGAGGAGGAAGAGGAGGAAGGGGAGAAGGAAAGAAGGAAGATAGGAAAGGAAGGAGAGGGAGGGAGGGAGAGCAGGGAGGGAGGGAGGGAGGGAGGAAGGAAGGAAGGTAACCTGGTCAGAAGAGCCCAGACACCCACTTGTCCACACTAACCTGGGGTCTCGTTCCTGAGCAGGTCAGACTAGAGGATCTCAGAGGTCCCTTCCTGCTTTGCTATTCTCACCATCCCAAGGAGACCCCAAAAGTACCAAAATTGAAAGCCGCATGCAAAACCAAAGCGGCCGATCAACAAATCCTTTGCTGATATCTTCCTTCTCCTTTGCAAGAACGGGGTTCGATGCCAGGACGGCTCTGCCAAGATCTCCCAGCTGGAGGGGAACCCCCTCCCCAAATATTCTGCTAAAATCGAAAAGCGGGGACGGATGGACTGTCAAACATCATTAATCCCCCCCCCCCCCGCTAAAAACCCCAAAGGTTAAAGCACAAGCAAAACCTCGCCACGGCTTCCAATAAACTGTGGCCATTTGACCACTGCCAAAATTGAGGTGATTGGGCTGCCAAAATGCCATGCCAGGGATTGTGTGGGGGGGGGGGGGAGGAAAGGAACGGCCTCTCCAGATGCCCAGCAGCTGGCCAGATCTAGATCCAAATGGGAGAAAATCGTAGAATCACAAGACGGAAAAGGGGCCTTGGAGGTCTTCTAGTCCAACAGTCTGCTCAAGCAAGAGAGCCAATCAATCAATCATAATAGAATTGGAAGGGACCTTGGAGATCTTATAGTCCAACCCCCTGCTCAAGCAAGAGAGCCAATCAATCAATCAATCAATCAATCATAATACAATTGGAAGGGACTTTGGAGGTCTTCTAGTCCAACCCCCTGCTCAAGCAAGAGAGCCTATCAATCAATCAATCAATCAATCAATAGAATTGGAGGGGACCTTGGAGGTCTCCTAATCTAACCCCCTACTCAAGCAAGAGATCCAATCAATCAATCAATCAATCAATCAATATAGAATTAGAAGGGACCTTGGAAGTCTTCTAGTCCAACCCCCTGCTCAAGAAGGAAAGGCAATCAATCAATCCATCCATCCATCCATCAATCATAATAAAACTGGAAGGGACTTTGGAGGTCTTCTAGCCCAACCCTTTGCTTGAAAATGAGACCCTCTGGTCTTTTAAGAAGAGGTTGGAAAGCCATTTGTCCTGTTTGAACAGTGGGTTGGACTACAAGACCTCCAAGGTCCCTTCTACACCTATGATTCTGAGAGGGAGGGTGAGAAAGAGAGAGAGAGAGAGAGATGATAGATGATATAGATGATTGATTATATATATATAATCAATATACCAGGGTGATCCAACAGAAAGAACATATAGCCCCTCCTGGTACAAAGCTGAAGGGATCAGATCTGGTGGCCTAGAGGTTAATTCTCTGCTTTACAAGGCAGAAGCTGCCGGATCAAATCCCAGTAAGGGTATGGCTAGCTGATGAGGCCAGAACAAGGCCGAAATAGTGCTATCCTAGTCTCCCTTAATTTTAAACATTCAGCAAAAACATGTGATTACATACAGAACATAGTTTGTTGGCTATGAATAAATTAACTGCCTTGAAATGGCCCTGGGTTGGGCCTAGAGGCAAAAAAGGAGTTGTGACGTTCCTTCAATATACCAGGGTGATCCAACAGAAAGAACATACAGCCCCTCCCTGGTACAAAGCTGAAGGGATCAGATGTGGTGGCCTAGAGGTTAATTCTTTGCCTTACAAGGCAGAAGCTGCCGGATCAAATCCCAGTAAGGGGTATGGCTAGCTGATGAGGCCAGAACAAGGCCGAAATAGTGCTATCCTAGTCTCCCTTAATTTTAAAAATTCAGCAAAAACATGTGATATATATGTAGATAGATAGATAGATAGATAGATAGATAGATAGATAGATAAGAGATGGATGGAACCCCTTGCCTTCAGACGTTGTGCTCAGAGGGTTGGACTAGAAGACCTCCAAGGTCCCCTTCAAACTCGTATATTCCGTCCCTGACGCAGTCCTATAGATGAGGCCCGGAAGCATAAACGGCCGTGTTGTGAAAACATTGTCACGGTTGTATGTAGGCTGCATGAGGTACACATTCCTTCCTCGTCTGTGTTGTTTCTGTGTTAAAAATTGAGCCCTTTTAAAATATGAGCAGTCAGGCTTCCCAGGGCAGCAGTATTGGATTTTGCAAGCTCCACGGGAAAAGCTTCAGGCACGGCTGGCTAATTTCGGTGTCCCTGTTTCCGGGGGTGGGAGGGGGGGGTGTCTTCCAGAGAGAAACGGGGGGTGGGAGGGGGGCTCCAAATCTGCCGTTGGCTGAGCGACAAAAGGCTGCCAATGTTTTGGGTTGAATCCAAGTTGTGATTGTGGACTAAGCCAGGCAGCCAGTGGTTGACAATTTGTTGTCTCTTTCGAGATCCTTCACTGGTTCTAAATCTCTAATTCCGGCTGCACTGACTTTCCCCTTGAAGTAGCTGGGCCAGGTGGGAAAATACACATTGTGTAGAGCAGAACAAGAGTTGGAAGGGGCCTTGGAGGTCATCTAGATGAATCCTCCTGGAGAACCCTTATGCGAAACTCTTCTTGTAGACCTCCGGGGCTGGGAGCACCCACCACTACCAAAGAGGCAAGCAAAACTGGGGAGCAAAAAAACCCCTTTCTTCCCCACCCCCTTTCCTTCCCTCCTCTTTTTTCTCTCTGTCTTTCTCTCTCTTCCTCCCTTCTTTTTCTCTATTTCTCTCTCTCTCCCCTCTCTTTCTTTCTCTCTCTCTCTTCTCTCTCTCCCTCACTCTCTCTTTCTTTTTCTTTTTCTCTCTTCTTTCCCCCCTATCACTCTCTTTCTCTCTCCCTCTTTCTCCCTTTCTATTTTTTTCTCCCTCCTTTTCTATTTCTCTCTCTCTCTCTTTTTCTTTCTTTCTTTCTTTCACTTTCCTCTTTGTTCTCCCCCTTTCCCCCTTTTTTTCTCGACTGATTAATAGAGATGGAAGGGGCCTGCGAGATTATGTAGTCTAAGTGTGATTATTTATTTATTTATTTATTTATTTATTTATTTATTTATTTATATTATTATTATTATTATTATTATTATTATTATTATTATTATTATTATTTATTAGATTTGTATGCCGCCCCTTTCCGTAGACTCGGGGCGGCTCACAACACAATAAAACAGTTTATAATAAATCTAATAATTTACAATATAAAATATTAAAAAACCCCATTATTAAACAGACATACAAACAAGCATACCATACATAAATTGTATAGGCCGGGGGGAGATATCTCAGTTCCCCCATGCATGACGACAAAGGTGAAGGAGTTTGCGAAAGGTGAGGAGGGTAGGGGCAGTTCTAATCTCTGGGGGGAGCTGGTTCCAGAGAGTCGGGGCCGCCACAAAGAAGGCTCTTCCCCTGGGGCCCGCCAACCGACATTGTTTAGTTGACGGGACCCGGAGAAGGCCCACTCTGTGGGACCTAATCGGTCGCTGGGATTCGTGCAGCAGGAGGCGGTCTCGGAGATATTCTGGTCCAATGCCATGAAGGGCTTTAAAGGTCATAACCAACACTTTGAACTGTGACCGGAAATTGATCGGCAACCAATGCAGACTGCAGAGTGTTGGTGTGACATGGGCATATCTAGGGAAGCCCATGAATGCTCTGCATTCTGCACAATCTGAAGTTTCCGAACACTTATTTATTTTGTCCAATGCACAATAATACACAATGAAGGCTATAGAGGATATACTCGAGTAAAATATATTATAGAAAGTATAGAAGTGAAAATAAAGGAATAAAATATATCAATAAGAGAATAGAAGAAAAGATATATGGTATGTTTGTGTGTGTGCTTGTTAATATAGTGGGGTTCTTTTAAAAACTATTTTAAATACTTAAATTTATTGAATTTATTTGGATTTGTACGATTGTTTATATTTTTTGTTGTGAGCCGCCCCGAGTTCGCGGAGAGGGGCGGCATACAAATCTAAATAATAAATAAATAAATAAATAAATAGGGATAGCAGATACTATATATGGGATATAGGAGAGACAATAGGACAGGGGACGGAAGGCATGCTAGTGCACTTATGTACATCCCTTACTGACCTCTTAGGAATCTGGAGAGGTCAACCGTGGACAGTCTAAGGGTAAAATGTTGGGTATTAGGGGATTATACTACAGAGTCCGGTAATGAGTTCCATGCTTCAACAACTCTATTACTAAAGTCATATTTTTTACAGTCAAGTTTGGAGCGGTTAATATTGAGCTTTTATCTGTTGTGTGCTCTTGTGTTGTTGTGGTTGAAGCTGAAGTAGTCATTGACAGGCAGGACGTTGCTGCATATGATCTTGTGGGCAATACTTAGATCATGTTTAAGTCGTCGTAGTCGTAAGACTTCTGGATCTAACTGGCCCTCTTCTTCTCCCCCCTTCTGCCCCCCCCCCCCCCCCCGAAATGTCAGTTTGGTGAATGCCGGGCCCTATCCGTGGAGCAGATGGCAACCCCTGCAGGATTTTCCAGGCTCAAACGACCCGACACACACGTTCCAAAATCTATTTAAATACCAGATTACCCTGATTTTCCGTCAGCTGAAGGAGGCTGGGAGGCAGCGGCAGCTGGCTCCATTAATCAAAATTCGGTGGGAAAAAAAGCATCCCGAGGCTCCCGTCTGTGGCCAAGTGGGGGTTCCTTGCAGGGGAAGCCAGGGACGGTGGGGGAAAGCTCTGCTGCGGGACCCTCCTGCATGAGTTGGGAAGGGGGGAGAGAGAGACCCCCTGAGGCCATCCATCCGCTTTCCTTTCCTCTCGCTGACTCTGCAGTTACCCAGCTAGAGAACATCATCAGTGCTAGAAGGTGAGAGTTTGCAGGGAGGAAGAGGAGGAGGGGGAGGAAGAAGAAGAAGAAGAGGAGGAGGCGGCGGAAGAAAAGAAGAAGAGGAGGAGGAAGAGGAAGAAGAAAAGAAGGAGAAAGAGGAGGAAGAGGAAAAGAAGAGGAAGAGGAGGTGAATCAGGACGAAGAAGAAAAGAAGAAGAGGAAGAGGAGGAGGAGGAAATCAAGAGTAAGAGAAAGAAAAAGAGGAAGGAGAGGAGGAGGAGGGAGGAAGAAGAAAAGAAGAAGAGGAGGAGGAAGAGGAAAAGAAGAAGAAGAGGAAGAGGAGCAGGAAGAAGAAGAAAAGAAGAAGAGGAAGAGGAAATCAAGAGGAAGAGAAAGAAAAAAAGGAAGGAGAAAAGGAGGAGGAAGAGGAAGAAGAAAAGAAGGAGAGGAGGAGGAAGAGGAGGAAGAGGAAAAGAAGAGGAAAAGGAGGAGGGGAGAGGAGGAGGAGGAAGAAGAAGGAGAAGGAGAGGAGGAGGAGGAAGAAAAGAAGGAGAGGAGGTGGAAGAGGAGGAAGACGAGGAGGAGGAGGAGGAGGAGGAAGGAGGAGGAGGAGGAGGAGGAGGAGGAGGAGGAGGAGGAGAAGAAGAAGAAGAAGAAGAAGAAGAAGATGATGGAGGAGGAGGAGGAGGAGGAGGAGGAGAAAATATACTGCGGGGTCTTTGGTGCTCTCTAAGATTGGTAATTTTCTTGCAGACTTTTCATTACCCAAATAGGTAACATCATCAGTGCTAGAATGAGTACAGTTTGCAGAGAGGAGGAGGAGGAAGAGAAGGTGGTGGTGGCCACGTGAGATTTCCTCTTCTGCACATGCGCAGAAGCAAAAAAACAAAACAAAACACGCCAAAATCTTTCTCGTGCACATCCACTCGCAAGATTTCAGCATGTTTTTTTGCTGGGTTTTTTTTTTTTTTGCTGTTTTTGTGACACCTTCCTTCAGCCTCTAAGCTCCCCGGAAAAAAAAGTGGGGGGGGGAGGAGAATTGAGAGCATTTTTTTTAAAAAAAAAAGGTCCCCCCCCCCCTCTCTCTCTCTCCTGAGCCGGTTGTCTCCCGGTTGGGGGTTAGAGATAAATTCTAATTAAAAAGGGAACTAATCATTAAAAGATGAATCCACGCTGAACAGTGCAATTAATCAAGGACTTTGTTAATGCATATTCATATTTGTTGCTGTGTTGACTCTGGAATTGGAGGGAGGAGAGGGAGAGGGGGAGACAAAAATCAGGGATAATCTCTTCCCATGGACCATGGGTTGGACTAGAAGACCTCCAAGGTCCCTGCTCACTTTTGTTACTCAGTCTCTGGACTCCCACTGAATGACTAACCTTAACGAATCTTCAGAAGAATCGGAAGGGGCCATTCTGAAGAAGGCCAGACATTGGCCGAAAGTCACGCGCTCCTCCTGCCTCCTGGATTGCGGTGAAGAAGGCAGCCTGCCAAGATATTTAGACTTTCTTCCCGGCAAAATTTATATCTCACACTCCCTGTTCTCTCTGGCTTTCTGTCTCCTCTCTCCCTTTCGCCTGCCTCTCTCTTTTTTGCCGCTGATATGATGAAAAACCTCCTAGTAAAATCTTCATTAAGTCCTGTCACAGCTCAGCTCCGGCATTATTTTTCCTTACATTAGAATTTCCGGCTCAGCTCCTTCTTATTTTATTATTGTCAGGCTGGGAGGAAAACACTTGTTTAATTTGCAGCATCCTCATTATATGTCTTTTATAACGCTTGCAAAAAAGAGAGGGGGGGGGGGAGAGAATAAATAAGAAATGGGGGGCTTTGCTTCCGTACGACTTTAATGGGACACAAGATTTCTTCCCCTTGAGCTCAGTGTCCTCCAACCGCAGCAGATGGAGAAGAGGAGAGTCGGAAGGGACCCCTAGAGGTCTTCTAGTCTGACCCCCGGCTCAAGCAGGAAGCCCTACAGCATTCCAGATGAAGGACTGTCCAATGTCTTCTTTGAAAGCGCCAGGGGTGGAGCAGCCACAGTTTCTGGAGAGGAAGCCCTGCCACAAATTAATGTTGGGAAATTTGTCCTTCGTAAAATGGTGGTTTTTTCTCCCTGGTTAATTTCCATCCATTGTTTCTTGTCTTGCCTGATGGTGAAGCTACAATTTCTGGAGACAAGCCCTTCCTTCCTTCCTTCCTTCCTTCCTTCCTTCCTTCCTTCCTTCCTTCCTTCCTTCCTTCCTTCCCTCCCTCCGTCCGTCCGTCCTTCCTTCCTTCCTTCGATCCATCCATCCATCCTGTTTTCTTTCCTGCTTTCTCCTTCCTCAAGTCAACCCAACCCAACTCAACTCGACTCATGTCTGTCTGTCTGTCTGCCTGCCTGCCTATCTATCTATCAATCTATCAGATAGATAGATTGATAGATAGGCAGGCAGGCAGGCAGGCAGGCAGGCAGGCAGGCAGATAGATCTATCTATCTATCTATCTATCTATCTATCTATCTACCTATCATCTATCTATCTATCTATCTATCTATCTATCTATCTATCTATCTATCTATCTATCTAATGTCTACCTATCATCTATCTATCTATCTACCTATCATCTATCTACCTATCATCTATCTATCTATCTATCTATCTATCTATCTATCTATCTATCTATCTATCAATCTAATGTCTACCTATCATCTATCTTTCTATCTACCTATCATCTATCTACCTATCATCTATCTATCTATCTATCTATCTATCTATCTATCTATCTATCTAATGTCTACCTATCATCTATCTATCTATCTATCTATCTATCTATCTATCTATCTATCTATCTATCTATCTATCTATCTATCTATCTATCTAATGTCTACCTATCATCTATCTATCTATCTACCTATCATCTATCTATCTATCTATCTATCTATCTATCTATCTATCTATCTATCTATCTATCTATCTATCTAATGTCTGCCTATCATCTATCTACCTATCATCCATCTATCTATCTATCTTTTCCATTTATCTATCATCTATCAATCATCCATCCATCCATCTATCTATCCTATTGATCTATCGATCTATTGATCTGATTTCTATGCCGCCCTTCTCCTGGGACTCTGGGTGGCTCACAGCATGTAGAAACTAAATAACATTACATATCAATCTCCCCAAAAACACGCATCAGGAGGAGCAATTCAGGGTCCGCAATACTGTCTTCCCAAGAAGATGCTCCCTTTAGACGGCTCCAACCCCAACTGTGCCTCCCGGATGTGAGGTTTCTGACCTTGGGTTGTCCTTCGGAGAAACCTCTACTCCCATCTCCGAGAAACCGGCCTGTGTGTTTTATGGCGGCCACCAGCATTAAATCTTCCTCCTTCTAATTTAAAAACAACCCCCCCCCCAACCTCCCAGCTTCCCCCACCTGCCTTGAAAATAAACTTTCTGGACAGGCTGTGGTCAGGTATACACCTGGGCTGGGCATCCACAGGTAAGTCGTTCAACCTTTCCCACCCAAAAACATCCATCGAGGGGAGATGGAGAGGATCACCTTGATCCTCTCAAGGAGCAATTTCACACCAGCTGGCCCCTCCTCGACATTCAATAAAGATGCCCCCCCCCCCCAAAAGGTCGGGACGTTTTCCCTTGTATTAATTTTTTTATCAAAACTCGGGAAGCTCATTTTCATGAGAGATAATAAAGGCTAGCTGGGAGCTGCTGCCGAAAAGAGATATACGGCCCCGACTGCCAGGGGGTCGATGGGGGCCCAGCGTGACAAATAGCCTGACTTGGTAGCCCTCTTCCTTGTCTCCCCGGCTGACTTTATCTGAGATCCCGTAAATTATGGTTTTGTTTCCTCAAGAGTTGTCTGGAACGGGGTAATAGCATTTGACACCAAGGTTGCTGAGCTAGCAGGAGAAATATGTGTGTGTGTGTGTGTGTGTGTGTGTGTGTGTATCTCACATGTTTTTGCTGAATTTTTAAAATTAAAGGAAACTAGGAATATATATATATATATATATATCAAGAATTGTCCTAAAAATGCAAGTTCCGGGTGTATTTATAAATGAAGAGGTAACAGCGATTGCGATCTTTGGGACGTTTTAAAATGTTTTTAAAAATTTATTAAAAACTATTAAAATTTATCTAGGCTTTCGTTAGTCCTCTACTAACGTCGTCGGAGTGTTAAAATCCCCATTGAAGACAGCAGAAGTAGAAATGGAAAGAAGGAAGGTTAAAGGAAGGAAGGAAGGAAGGAAGGATAGAGGAAGGAAGGGTTAGAGGAAGGAAGGAAGGAAGGAAGCTTAGAAGAAGGCAGGCAGGCAGGCAGGTAGGTAGGTAGGTAGGTAGGAAGGAAGGAAGGAAGGAAGGAAGAAAGGAAGGAAGGATAGAGGAAGGAAGGAAGGCTAAGATGAAGGAAGAAAGTAAGGAAGCAAAGAAGCTTAGAAGAAGGCAGGCAGGTAGGAAGGAAGGAAGGAAGGAAGGATAGAGGAAGGAAGGAAGGGTTAGATGAAGGAAGGAAGGAAGGATAGAGGAAGGAAGGAAGGAAGGATAGAGGAAGGAAGGAAGGGTTAGATGAAGGAAGGAAGGAAGCAAGGAAGCAAGGAAGCTTAGAAGAAGGCAGGCAGGTAGGAAGGAAGGAAGGATAGAGGAAGGAAGGAAGGATAGAGGAAGGAAGGAAGGGCTAGAAGGAAGGAAGGAAGGAAGGAAGCTTAGAAGAAGGAAGGGAGGAAGGCAGACTCTAGAAGCTGTGACCGCTCCATCACTGGAGGTCTCCAAGAAGGAACTGGACAGCCAATTCTCCAGAATAGTATAGAGTTTGTTGCTTGAACATGGGGTTGGACTAGAAGACCTCCAAGGTCCCTCCTGACTCTGTTATTCCAACCCTACTTCCCGAAAGAAGAGTGAAGGCTGTCATAGGCAGTTTCTGAGACCAGGAGAAACCCTTAAGCTTCTTGACTTCTGGAGAGGGAATAAATTGCGGAGGTCAACGAGTGATGGGAGGCAAGAGGGCCTTGAGGCAGGCACAGGGTTGTAAATCACCCCAGCCAGGGATCCAGAAGCTCCGGACGTCAGCTCCCGTTTGTCCTCGGCTCGTAAAGGCCGCCTGGCCATTTGACCCTCCCCGGGGCCAGGGAGAGAGAGAGAAACCAGGGCCTGACCGAGGAACAGAAAGCGGTCATTCCCTCGACCGAGCCCCTGGGGACTTTCTCCAGGATGTGGTTCAGCATTACGAAGGAGGGTGAGAGATCAGGAAGGGAACCTTGGAGGTCTTCAAGTCTGCCCCCCTGCATGAAGGGGAGACCCGCGGAGCATTTGGTACAAGCCTCTAGGGATGGAGCAGCTGCAGCTTCTACAGGCAAACTGTTCCACAGGTGAATTGTTCTCGCTGATAGGAAATCCCTTCCTTCTTTCCTTTCCTCCTTCCTATACCTCTTTGCTTTCTTCCCTGTTCCACTCTTCCCTCCATCTCTTTCTCCTTCCTTCCTTCTTCACTCCTTCCACCCTTCTCTATTTTCCCTTCTTTCCTTCTTCGCCAGCCTTCATCTCTTCACCTCTCTTCCTTCCTTTCCGTTTCTTTCCTTCCTTCCTTTCCATTTCCTTCCTCCCTACCACCCTCCCTTCCTCCATCTCTTCCTTCCTTCCTCCCTTTTCCTCCTGCCTTCCTTCCTTCCTACACCCCTTCCACTTCCTTCCTCTTTCCGCTTCTTTCCTTCCTTCCTTTCCATTTCCTTCCTTCCCTCCTTTCCAGTTCCTTTCTCCCTCCCTATCTCCCTTCCACTTCCTTCCTCTCTTCCTTTATGCTTCTATTTCCTTCCTCCCTTCCTCCATCTCTTCCTTCCTTTCCCTTTCTTTCCTTCCTTCCTTTCTGCTTCCTCCCTCCTTCCCTTCCTTCCTTTCTTTCTTCCTTCCTTTCCATTTCTTTCTTTTCTTCCTTCCTTTTTGCTTCCTCCCTCCCTCCTTCCCTCTCTTCCTTCCTTTCCCTTTCTTTCTTTCCCTCATTCCTTTCTTTTTCCTCCCTCCCTCCTTCCTTCCTTCCTCCATCTCTTCCTTCCTTTCCCTTTCTTTCTTTCCCTCATTCCTTTCTGTTTCCACCCTCCCTCCTTCCTTCCTCCATCTCTTCCTTCCTTTCCATTTCTTTCTTTCTTGTTTGCCTTCCTTCCTTCCTAATCACTCTGATGCTTTCCACGTTCTGTGTGTTTTGTGGGTGCCAGGAATGGAAGCTGGACAGCTGGCGTGGCCGATGTCCAGCGAGCGCCGGCAAGCTGTGTGTCTGTCTTCCTGCCCACATTACGGCCGCGCACTACGAGGAAGGGGCCATTAGGCGCTCGTGGGCAGCGGGGGGAAAGCAAATATTGTGGCCGGCCAGGCCAGCGTTCAAAACAAAACGGTCCCCGTTCCAGATTTGAGGCACGTGGCCACCCAGCTGGCAGAGGGGCAGCCGGGCCTGGGGCTTGGCCAAGGCTTGGACGGATGTGATGGGTCTGCATGCGCAGCCGCCATTAACACACCTCGTGTGGGATCTGTCCCCCCCAAGATGAAGCTCCCCGAAGCAGATGAGTGAAAACGCGTGTGGGGGGAAATATATAATCTCAATCAGAGGCCAGTGAGGATGGACGGATGAAGAGGATTCCGCTTGGCCCTTCGGGGGTCCAGCTTGCAGTGCGGCCCTCTCCGGACATGTCCAGTCCTGTCCACTCTACTAGAAGGGGAGGGGTCATGTGAAGGAGGAGGATGAGAAAGTGTGATGGAGGTGGAGATGGGACAAGAGGAGGAAGAGGAAGAGGAGGAGAAAGTGTGATAGAAGTGGAGATGGGAAAAGAGGAGGAGGAAGAGGAAGAGAAGGATGAGAAAGTGTGATGGAGGTGGAGGAGGAGGAGGAGGAAGAAGAGGGGGAAGGAGGAGAGGAAGGAGATGAAAAGGAAGGGAAGGGGAGAAGGAGAAAAGGAGGAGGAGAGGAGGAGAAAGTGTGATGGAAGCAGAGATGGGAAAAGAGAAGGAGGAAGAGGAGGAGAAGGGGCAGGAGGAGAGGGAGAAGTAGATGAAAAGGAATAGAAGGGGAAGGGGAAAGAAGGAGAAGGAGAGGAGGAGGAGGAGGAGAAATAGTGATGGAGGTGAAGATGGGAAAAGAGGAGGAGGAAGAGGAGGAGGAGAGAAAGAGGAGACGAAAAGGAGGTGGAGAGGAAGGAGAAGCATAAGAGGAGGAAGGGGCAATTAGGAGATGAAAATGAAGGGAGGAAGGGGAAGGAGAAAGAGAAGGAGAAAGAGAGGGAGAAAGAGGAAGAGGAGGAAGTGGAAGGAGGAAAAGAGAAGGGGAAAGAGAAGGAGGAGAAGGGGAAGAACAGGAAAAGAAGGAGAAGGGGAAGGAGGAGGAGAACGAGGAGGAGAAATGGGAGGAGGAGAAGAAAGGGAGAAGGAGGAGGAGGGGAAGATGAAAGTGTGATGGAGCAGGAGGAGGAAGAGAAGGGTTTTGAGGAGGAAAAAATGGGCAAGAAGGAAAGGAAATGGAGAAGGAGAAAGGGAAGGAGAAGGAGGAAGGGGAGGACGACAAGAAAAGGTAGAAGGGGAAACTGTGGTGGAGAAGGGTAAGGAGGAGGAGGACTATGGGGTCCTTGGTGCTCTTCTTCAAGGTTTAATAAGAATTATATTTTATAAGCATCACCTGTTGGTGCAGTTTCCCCTCAGCAGAGAGCTATGTTTCGGTCAAGGGAAGACCAAATATATATATGTGATATATTTTTGCTGATAATGAAAAGGAAGGGAGACTAGTATAGATCTATTTCAAGCTACATCTACATCTACATCTACATCCACATCCATGCATGCATGCATGCATGCATCCATCCATCCATACATACATACATACATACATACATAGCAAGGACATTTATCAACCCAGTGTTTTTCAACCAGTGTGCCGCGGCACACTAGTGTGCCGTGAGACATGGTCAGGTGTGCCGCGAAGCTCAGAGAGAGAAAGAAAACAAGAGAGAGAGAGAGAGAAAGAAAACGAGAGAGAGAAAGAAAGAGAGAAAGAGAGAGAGAGAAAGAAAGCAAGAGAGAAAAAGAAAACAAGAGAGAGAGAGAAAGAAAGAGAGAGAAAGAAAGAAAGAAAGAAAGAGAGAGAGAGAAAGAGAACAAGAGAGAGAAAGAAAGCAAGCAAGGGAGAGAGCAAGAGAGAGAGAACAAGAGAGAGAAAAAAAGAAAGAGAGAGAGAGAGAAAGAGCGGGAGAGAAGGTGGGAGAGAGAAAGACATAGAGGGAGGGAGGGAGGGAGGGAGAAAGAGAGCAAAAAAGAGAGGAAGGAAGGAAGAGAGAAAGAAAGAGGGATGGAGAGAGAGAGAAAAAAAGAAGGGAGACAAAGAAGGAGGGAGAGAGAAATAGAGCGAAAGGGAGGAAGAGAGAAAAAAAATTGTCCAAACTTTTTTTAGCCGCCCCACCCCCCTCAATGTGCCCCAGGGTTTTGTAAATGTAAAAAATGTGCCGTGGCTCAAAAAAGGTTGAAAATCACTGTATCAAACCCTTCCCAATCAAACGAAAGACAGGCTGATGGGGAGGGAAAAAAAGGAAAGAAAAAGAGAGGGGGGGGTTTGAAAACAAATGAAAGACAAAGAACAGAAGCCCGAAAACAAACTGGCCAAGAAGCTGTGTTTTGTTTTTTTGTTCTGCCCGTAAAGTTTTGACATAAGTCATGGTGGGAATCGATGCTTTCTTGACACCCGGGGATCTGGGAACTTGGAGGCGCCCCGACTTTCGCCTTGCAAAACCTTGAGTGAAATACAACCCAACGACAGGAAATCCATGTGGCTGGCCAGGCCGACACCAGGAAGACGGATTTCCAAACCGCGGCCGTCAAAAGCTGCTTCTGATTAGAAGCCATTTTTTCCCCCTCTACAGAAGCCTCGCAAAGGAAAAAGGGCTTCGGACATCACCTCCGCAAGGAGGTTTCTCTAAGGCGATTTTGAAGCGGTGCTCTCCTTTGTTTCTACCATTGGAGAAGAACAGAAGAGAACAGAAGGAAGGAAAAATAGAATGGATGGATGGGAAGAAGGAAGGGAGGGAGGAAGGAAGGAAGGAAAGGAGGGAGGGATGAAGGGAGAGGGTGGGAGGGAGAGAAGGGAGGGAGGAAAGAAAGGAAGGCAGGAAAGAAGGAAGGGAGGAAGGAAGGAAGGGAGAGGATGTAGGGAGAGACAAAGGAAAAGAAGGGAAGAAAGGAAGGAAGGAGAGGGAAAAGGAAGGAAGGAAGAGAGGGAGGAAGGAGGGAGGGAGGGAAGGAAGGCAGGAAGGAAATGGAGAGAGGGAAGGGAGGAAGGAGAAGGAGGGAGGGAGGAAAGAAGGGAGGGAGGGAAGAAGGAGAGAGAAGGAAGAAAGGAAGGAGAGGGGAAGGAAGGAAGGAAGGAAGGAAGGAAGGTCTTGCTCTCAGAAGTTGTGGCTGCTTGTCATAACCATTTATGGAAGGAAGAGGAAGAAGAAGAAGAAGAAGAAGAAGAGGAAGAAGAAGAAGAAGAGGAAGAGGAGGAGGAAGAAGAAGAAGAAGAAGAAGAAGAAGAAGAAGAAGAAGAAGAAGAAGAAGAAGAAGAAGAAGAAGAAGAAGAAGAAGAAGGCCTCCTGACTTTCTGGAACCTGTGCAGCCTATGTGACTCCACGCACATTGAAATATGTCTGCAGGGGGACTGCCCTCCTCCTGCATCCCCCCCAATAAAACTGCAACCCCCCCCCCCTCATGGAGGTCAAGTTTTAAAGCCCAGGCAGGAAACCTCTGCCAGGTGGGGGTCACACACAATGGCCTCCCAACACAAGAACGGGACATTGTCATAAATTTTTATAGCGCTACAGAAGAGTTTTGATTTGCAATCTGTATCTTGATCGCTTCGAAAGTGGCCTTTTCCCCCAGTCTCGAGCTGTGGCCGCGGAAATAAACTGTTTGTGCATGTGGCTAGTCCTCATATGATTGCAATTCACTTAGCGATGGTTCGAAGACAACAATGAGGAAGAGTGACGTTGGACGACTTCCAGGGTGGAACAATTGCAGGGTTTTTTCACACACAACGGCCGTGGTCACACTATTTACATTCAGATGATTGAGAATAGATTGATGTTTATGGCTGTCACGACTGACTGATTGATTGATTGATTGATTGATTGATTGATTGATGGAACGAACGAACGAACGAACGAACGAACGAACAATGTTCTGGGGTCAGACGATCCACCTTTTGCGAGCGTCCGACAGGTAAAAGGGATTTTAGTTGTAATTTTTAATATCATTGAATTTGTTATTGTGTTGTTTATGTTGTATCTTGTGAGCCACCCCGAATCTCCGGAGAAGGGTGGCATACAAATCTAATTAATAATAATAATAATAATAATAATAATAATAATAATAATAATAATAATAATTCGAAGGATAAGCTGCATTAACGTAACAACCAAGTTAACTGGTTGACACCTGTGGCGTGAAGGGTCCTAACACTCACTCCATGACCGTCTCACTTAGTGATGGACATTGTGGGCTCCTTTGTGCCCCCACACCAAGGAAGGGAGCTTGTCTGCAGAAATTGCGGATGCTCCGTCCCTGGCTGTGGGCTCAAAAAACAGGCTGCACAAATCCTTTGACCAGGACGATCTAAAGTCTCCTGTTTTGAGTAGTGGGTTGGACTAGGCCTCCGGGGGTCCTGCCCAGCTCTACTCTGATTTAATTTTGAAGGCAATTCGGAAGCGGTTTTAGCCTTCATTTGCACTATTTGAGAAGAACAGAAGAGAAAGAAGAATAGAATGGATGGGAGGGAGGGAGGGCGGAAGGAAGGAGAGGGAGGGAAAGAAGGAGGGAAAGAAGGAAGGGAGGGAGGAAGAGGAAGGAGAGGGAGAAAGGGAAGGAGGGAAGGAAGGAGAAGGAGGGAGGGAGAAAGGAGGGAGGAAGAGGAGAGAGGGAAGTAAGAAAGAGAGGAGAGGGAGGGAGGAAGGAGAGGGAGGAGAGGAGGGAGGAGGAAGAGGAGGAGGGAAGGAAGAAAGGAAGGAGAGGTAGGGAGGAGGAGGGAAGGGAAGGAGGAAGGAAAGAAGGAAGGAAGGAAGGAAGGAAGGAAGGAGATAGAGCTCTGGGTGACAGGTGGACAGGCGCATACTTTCAGCGGGAGATTTGGCTTCAGCGCATGTGCAGGAAGAAAATCTCGTGAGACCACGTGCAGGCCCGTGAGATTTTGGCCATTTTCGGCTATTTTTTTTCTTCCATGCAGAAAAAAAATCGGCAAAGTCTCGTGCACCCACACATCCTCTCGCGAGATTTGTTTCCTGCGCATGCGCTCTAGCCAAATCTCGCTCCGACGCCAGTCAGCCAGAGCTGCGCGCGCATCCATACCAGTAGCGCCAGTAAGTGGGTACCTCCGCCTGCCCCGGTGTGCCCCTTCCCCACACAAAGACACACACACAGACACACAAAGACACACACACACTGCAGCCCCTGTCTATTTGTGTGCAGGGCGTCTGGTGTGCTGCCTTGCGCTCCTCCAACGGCAGCGATGAGTTTGGGAGAATGGAGATTTATTGCGCCGGTCCGCCATAAAAGGAGAGGAACATGTGCTAAACAGGGTGTTATTACGCGTCGGGCAACGGGAGGAATTGCAAAGCAACAACCCCATTAAAACTACTCAAGTTTGCCTAACGGTGGATTTACTATTATTTCTTTTCCGTGGGTAAGAGGCGCACTTCAGCTTTCTTCGCGCAAACAGCCGCATGGGGGGAGGAGGAGGAGGAGGAAAAAATGTGCAGAGGCCCCTCCGGCGCTTTAATTAAAACGATGGTATCCACGCCGGGATTTTCTGCAAAGCCACATGTTCAAACCACATGGTCCCCCATCTGTACTATGTTTCTACTACGACCGCCAGGGCGTTCAAGAAGGATGTGATGGCCCTCTCCCCACTACGTCTCTACTACAACCACCAGGGCATTAGAGAAGGATGTGGTAGTCCTCTCTCTACTACGTTTCTACTACGACCACCAGGGCATTAGAGAAAGATGTGGTAGCCCTTTCTACACTACGTCTCTACTACGACCACCAGGGCATTCAAGAAGGATGTGGTAGCCCTCTCTCTACTACGTCTCTACTACGACCACCAGGGCATTCAAGAAGGATGTGGTAGCCCTCTCTCTACTACATCTCTACTATGAAAAATAGGGCATTCAAGAAGGATGGGGTGGCCCTCTCTCTACTACGTCTCTACTACGACCACCAGGGCATTCAAGAAGGATGTGGTAGTCCTCTCTCTCCTACGTCTCTACTACGACCACCAGGGCATTCAAGACGTATGTGGTAGCCCTTTCTCCACTACGTCCCTACTATGACCACCAGGGCATTCAAGAAGGATGTGGTAGCCATCTTCTCCTTCTTTACCTCTTCTTCTTCACCTTCTTTTTTATTTTATCAATGTGTTGCTCTTCTTTGTCTTTTTTATTCAACTGACACTAACTACCTATTATGAAAGACACCAATTTCTCACCGGCGCATCCTCAAAGCCACCAACCCCATAGCGGATGATCTCCCTCTCGTCCTCAGCCTTCAACTTTTTTCAAAAGTCAGGGACCAAAGGGGGAAAAAGACAGCATTTGCATATAAATAATAGACATGTCAAAACATAAGATGGCCGGATTTGCTATTCTTAACCGGATTGCCTTACACGATGCGTTGCTTAAATTCCGGCATTTCTCTCTCGGCCTTCCTTTGCTCGTCCAGCTCAAGCGTATTAATTGGACCGGGCTGGCGTGGACTTAAGTCGAGGCGTTTGAGGAAGACCTGCACGGTCTCTCAATTAATGAGCGCCTTCCAAAAGCGGAACTGTGACTTTTAAATTTGGAGTCTTGCAGAGGGGAGGCACCTGCGAAGGGAGCCAGGGTATCGGAGCTAGGAAAAGGGGAGAGAAAGGGAGAGAAGGAGAGACAGAGGGAGAAAGGATGGAGGGAGACAGAGAGAGAGAGATAAATAGGTAGGTAGGTAGGTGTTGTGGTTGGCTCTGGACCAGCTCCTGCTCCAAGGACTGTGGGGGTTGATGTGGGAGAATCCTCACAATATTAGAGGCCAGTTTTACTGCCAACAGCTTCCAACAGCGAAGCATCTGTGTCAGGGGAAGATTCTAGTGAAGTAGGATCAAGGAGGAGGTAATTACAGGCAGCCCATTATCATCGTTAGGTTCAGAAGAGGAGGCATTCATTCATAGATGTTCGCAGACGCAGGTTGATGTCAAGGAAGGAACAACTGCGCAAGTATTACAGGAAATAAGGAAGAACACCTGTGGCTGGGGCAATTAGGCTAATGGGGCTGCTGATAAATTGCCAGTGTTGTTGCCTCTTGGCGTGGGAGTTTATCCATTTGGAGAGAGAGAGAGACCTGTGGTTTACGTCTGGATCGTACAAGGACTCTTTGAACTGTTTCAGGATTTTACAGGACTCTTGGATTAATTCACAGTTAAGTTTAAGCGTGAGGACTCTTGAAGGGGAGTGGTTGTGACGTCTTCACAGCTGCTTTTTATCTGCTTTCCTTTTGTTTTATGTTTTTCACAGCATTCAAGGCTTGTTGTGTTTGGGAGAGCACTTCGGCTGATTAAAAGTGCTTTTTGGACAGTATTTTCCTTTTCATAAACCAACTTTGTTTACTTTACAAACGTGTGTGTTTGAATTTCTCCTTTGGACTTAATTGGGGGCTTGTAACGTGAAGCCCAGCATATCAGTAGGTAGGTAGGACAGTTATACAGACAGATGATGCATGGATGGGTGGGTGGGTGGATATGGAGAGTAGAAAGATAGATAGATAGATAGATAGATAGATAGATAGATAGATAGATAGATAGATAGATAGATAGATAGATAGATGATTGATAGATAGATAGATAGATAGATAGATAGATAGATAGATAGATAGATATTAATGGATGAATGGATAGATAGGTAGGTAGGTAGGTAAATAGATGATGGATGATTGATAGATGATAGAGGGAATAGAGATAGATAGATAGATAGATAGATAGATAGATAGATAGATAGATAGATAGATATGCACAGACGGACAGATGATGGATGGATGGATGGATGGATGGATAAATAAGTAAGTAGATAGGATAGATAGACAGACAGATGATTGGATAGATGGATGGATGGATGGAGAGATGGATGGAGGGATGGGGGAAGGAAGGGAGGAAGGGATGGAGAGGTGGATATATGATTGATAGAAATATAGAGAGATGGAGAGGGATAGACAGATAGACAGGATGGATAGATTAGGGATGGAGGGAGAGAGAGAAAGAAAGAACAGATGTAGAAGAGGTTCAGAAACACTTATATGTCTGGTGGGTCTTTAAAAGCAGAAAGAATCAGCATTTTCTAGGCCTCTGATTGCTGAATAGTGTGTTTGTGATGAATCAAAACATGATTTCCCTTCCATGATCCAAAAAAGAAAAAAAATCCCCCTTCAAAGGAGACTTTCTCTGTGTCTCTGCGTGAGTTGCAGGACAATCAGCCCAGAGCCCAGAGCCTCGCAGAGACACAACAGGGAGCTCCATGTGAGGCCACAGAGGGGTGTTTATGCGGTTAGCATTGTGCACAAGGATGAGGGGGATCTGAGACATCCGCCTTTGCATGGTTTTTTTTGCAATACGTTACACAACCTGATTTGTATTAGAGTGGCGCCTCTACTTGCGAACTTAATTCATTCCGTGACCAGGTTCTTAAGAGGAAAAGTTTGTAAGAAGAAGCAATTTTTCCCATAAGAATCAGTGTAAAAGCAAATAAGGCATGCAATTGGAGAAACCACAGGGAGGGTGGAGGCCCTGTTTCCTCCCAGGAGATTCCTAGAGAGACCCCGCGGAGGCTTCTCCCCACCTTCTCTGGTCCAGTTTGCTCCCAGGAGATTCCTAGAGAGGCTCCAAGGAGGCTTTTCCCCGCCTTTTCCGGCCCTGTTTGCTCCCAGGAGATTCCTAGAGAGGTCCCACAGAGGTGTGATTGGGATTTCCTCCAAATTTCCTCCCAGGAGATTCCAAGAGAGGCTCCACAGAAGCTTCTCTCTGCCTTTTCCGGCCCTGTTTCCTCCCAGGAGATTCCTAGAGAGGCCCCACGGAGGCTTCTCCCCGCCTTTTCCAGCCCTGTTTGCTCCCAGGAGATTCCTAGAGAGGCTCCAAGGAGGCTTCTCCCCGCCTTTTCCGGCCCTGTTTGCTCCCAGGAGATTTCTAGAGAGGCCCCACGGAGGTGTGATTGGGATTTCCTCCAAATTTCCTCCCAGGAGATTCCTAGAGAGGCCCCACGGAGGCTTCTCCCTACCTTCTCAGCCCTGTTTCCTCCCAAGAGTTTCCTAGAGAGGCCCCGCAGAGGCTTCTCTCTGCCTTTTCCGGTTACAGTTTCGGAGGCTCGGATTTGTAAGTGGAAAATGGTGCTTGAGAAGAGGCAAAAAAATCTTGAACACCCGGTTCTTATCTAGAAAACTTCGTAAGTACAGGTGTTCGTAGGTGGAGGTACCACTGTATATTGTATTGGATTGCATTGTGAAAAATTTGACCTTAAACGTGATGGAGGGGTTGGACTAGATGATCTCCAAAGGCCGCTCCCAACCCTACTATCCTGCAGATGCCGGCAAAATCACTTCTCCTAGCAAAGATGACGGTCCATTTTACAAAATATTGTGGGTTTGTTTGTTTTTTTAAAAAGAAAGCTTCCCGACCTAATTACAGAGAACTTTTTCCAAAGCTTAATAAACACTTTAAAAAAAAAATTAAGTTCCCACCCATCTGCGCTGGATAAATGTAACACATCCAGCTTTTTTTTAATTGCCATCTTGTAAATAAAATGCCATTCAGCATTTAGCTGTTTTGGAAACCCCCTTTTGCAAGCGATAAAGACATTGCCAAAGAGCCACAAGAATCCCAAATCTGCAAATTCACCCAGCCAAGCATCGGCTCTCTGCAAATCCTGTTTTGCAAAATCCCTTTTTCCCCCTCCCCAAATCTTAGTTGATCTTGCAGAGTTATGAATACAGTGATAACTTGTCTTACAAACTTAATTGGTTCCAGGACGAGGTTCTTAAGGTGAAAAGTTTGTAAGATGAAACAATGCTTCCCATAGGAATCAATGGAAAAGCGATTAATGCGTGCAAGCCCAAAATTCACCCCTTTTGCCAGCCGAAGCGCCCGTTTTTCCGCTGCTGGGATTCCCCTGAGGCTCCCCTCCATGGGAAGCCCCACCTCTGGACTTCTGTGTTTCCCAGCATCGCAAAAATGAGCACTTCACTGGCAATGGAAGTCCGGAGGTGGGGTTTCCCAGCGAAGGGAGCATCAGTGAAATCGCAGCATCGCAAAAACACCGAAGTCCTCAAAACCCCACCTCTGGACCTCTGTGTTTTTGTGATGCTGCGATTTCACTGAGGATCCCCTCACTGGGAAACCCCACCTCCGGACTTCTGTTGCCAGCGAAGTGCCCGTTTTTGCGCTGCTGGGATTCCCCTGCAACATCACAAAAACACGGAAGTCCGGAGGTGGGGTTTCCCATGGAGGGGAGCCTCAGGGGAATCCCTGCAGCGCAAAAACAGGTGCTTCGCTGGCAATGGAAGTCCAGAGGCGGGGCATCCCAGCGGCGGCGGTGGGTTTGTAAGGTAAAAATAGTTTGTAAGAAGAGGCAAAAAAAATCTTAAACCCCGAGTTTGTATCTCAAAAAGTTTGTATGATGAGGCGTTTGTAAGACAAGGTATCACTGTATTATTATTATTTTGGGGTCATTTCTTTTAGGAAGAAATTTCGTGTGGGTTTTTCCCCAAAATCTTCCTGTCTCCCAAGACAGTTGCAAATATGACTTTCTTTTCAGCAAACATGTCAAGGTATCCATGCATGTTAATAATCTTTTAACAACCCTGTAATTGCTTGCGGGGCAGAGAAACTGAATGGAGCTAGCAAAGTATTTCCTGGCCGGGCGCCATTCCCTGTTGCCAGTATGGAGTTTTCTTAAGCTAAAACATATGAAGAACGGTGGCAGGAACTGTCTAGTTTAATGAAAAGAAGGACCAGGGGAGACACAATAACAGTCTTCCAGTATCTCAGGGGCTGCCACAAAGAAGAAGGAGTCAACCTATTCTCCAAAGCACCTGAGGGTAGAACAAAAAGCAACAGGTGGAAACTAAACAAGGAAAGAAGTAACTTAGAACTAAGGAGGAATTTCCTAACAGTTAGAACAATTAACCAGTGGAACAGCCTCAAAAGTTGTGAATGCTCCAACACTGGAAAATTTTAAGCAGATGTTGGATAACCATCTGTCTGAAGTAGTGGAGGGTTTCCTGCCTAAGCAAGGGGTTGGACTAGAAGACCTCCAAGGTCCCTTCCAACTCTGTTATTCTATAATCCCAGATCAATTAATCTCTCTCCTTCTCTCTCTCTCTCTCACTCTCTCACTCTCTCTGTTCTCTATCTTCTTCTCCCTCTTTCTCTCCCTCTCACCCTGTCCTTCTCTCTCTCTCTTTTTTCTCTCTCCTCCTCTCTCCATCATTCTCTCTCTCCTTCTTTCTCTCCTCTTCTCTCTCATTCTCATTCTCTTCCTCTCTCCTTCTCTTTCTCCCTCTCCTTTTTTCTTCCTCTCCCTGTCTCTCCCTCTCCCGCTCTCTTCTTTCCTGCTCTTTCTCTCTCCTCCTTTCTCCATCCTTCTCTCTCTCTTTCCTCTCTCTCTCCTTCTCCTTCTCTTCCTCTTTCTCCTTCTCTCTTTCTTCTTCTCCCCCCTCACTCCCTCTCTCTCTCTTTCTTTCTTCTTTCTCTCTCCTCCTCCCTCCATCTTTCTATATATCTTTCTTCTTTTTCTCTCCTCCTCTCTCCATCCTTCTCTCTCTCTTTCCTTCTTCTCTTCTCCCTCCTTCTCATTTTCTTCCTCTCTCCTTCTCTTTCTTCCACTCCCCTCTCTCCTTTTCCTCCAGCAAAGAAGAACAAGAAGAAGAAGGGGGAGGAAAAAACCCACCCACCACTTGGATTTTTCCAATTATACCACCTACGGCGAGTTGGGTTTGTTCTCCCAGCTGACGATTCGCCCTCCCCTCGGGGTTTCCAAATCGCAGCCCCAACCATGAGGAAAGTGGAGCTGAATTAAGAATCCACCGCACAGTTTATTCCGCTGGCAATTTTTAAAAAGCCACTGATGCCAAAAGCTGAAATCTCCTATGAGTTTTTATTTTCCCGTTGAAAAGAGAAAAATCTGTGTTGCTCTCTTCACACACGCACAAAACACACTTCTTCAAGAGACAAGAGCTGAGTTCAGCCACATGCATTGTCTGGAGCACCCAAGGCGACTTTGTAGTGACCATCAGTCCCAGGGGGCGGAAGGGTGTGTGTGTGGGTATATACACATACATATATAAACACACATACACATATATGTATGTATATGTATATATGTGTATATGCATGTGTATGTGTGTGTAATATGTATATATACATATGTATGTATATATACACATAGACACACATATATGCACACATACATACATATGTGTATATATTTATATATATGTATGTGTGTGTAGCATGTATTTATATATATGTATATATGTATGTGTGTGTATGTGTATATATGTAGTATGCATGTGTGTATATTTGTATGTATATCTATGTATATGTGTATGTAGTATGTGTGTATGTGTGTGTATATGTATGTGTGTATATATGTATGTGTGTATATATGTATGTAGTATGTATGTATGTATGTATATATGTATGTAGTATGCATGTGTACATATATGTGTGTGTATGTATATATGCATGTTATATGCATGTTATATGCATGTGTATGCGTATAGTATGCATATATGTGTATATATGTGTGTATATATACACATATACATGTGTATATGTTTTCTTCCATCAAATTTCCTTCCCTCCTTCCCTTCCTTTCTTCTCTCCTTCCCTCCCTCCCTCTTTCATGTCTTTCATTTTTTCTTCCTTCCTTTTTCTTTCTTCCTCTACATTAGCTTGTAATTTTTTAAACTTCATTTTTAAAAAAAAACCCTTCTAATCAAATTACACCATATACACAAGGCAGAGGCCCCAGGTTCAAATCCCAGTAAGGGTGTGGCTACCTGATGAAGGCAAATAAGCCCGAAATAGATCTGTAGTAGTCTCCCTTCCTTTTCATTATCAGCAAAAATATGTTACTTCTATACTGCATATATTTATGTAACTATGGGCTTGCTGGCCTCCCTGAATTCAACCAGGATTGGGAGACCATCGGGGTTTGTAGGGTCTGAATCAAGTTGGCTTGTTTTCTGCCTCTCTCTCTCTCTCTCTGGGTCTTGGGTGTGGGTCATCCCCTCCCCTGGATGGCCCGAGGAGGAAATCTCTGCGGACGGGAGAGCTTCGCTTTCTTTGAGATGAAGCCAGCATCGGCGGATCAAAAGTTCCCCAAAAACGACTGAAGAAATCCCAGCGCAGGGGCTTCTCTGGAGGGGCCTCAATTATTTATCCCCTCTCTTCCCTTCCTTTTTTTCAATGCCAGGCAAAGTGCTGACTTAGCTGCTAACCTTCCACCAAGAAAAAACAGAATACTGTACACACATGCACACACACACACATACCTATAAACACTCCTTCCTTGTTTTTTCTTCACTCTCTTTTGCGTTCTCTTCCTTCCTGCCTTCTTCATTTAATCTGTTCCTTTCTTCTTTCCTTCCTTTCTCCCAACCTCCCCTTCCTTCTTCTCTCTCCCTTCGTCCCTCCCTCCCTTCGTCCCTCCCTCCCTCCCCTTCCCTTTCTTTTCTTTCTTATTTCCTATTTCTTTCTCTCTTTCTCCTTCCTTCCCTTCCTTTTCTCTTTCTTTTTCTTTCCCATTTCTTTCTTTCTCTCTTCCTTCCTTTCCTCCCTTCTCTCTTTTTCTTTCTTCATTTTTTCTTCCTTCCTTCCTTTCCTCCCTTCTCTTTCTCTCTCTTCCTTCCTTCCTTTCCTTCCTTCTCTCTCTTTCTTCCTTTCCTATGTCTTTCTTTCTCTTCCTCTCTTCCTTCCTTTCCTTCCCCCTCTCTCTCTCCGTCTTTCTTTCATTCTTCCTTTCACTTTCCACTTCCTCTTTGATCTTTCCCTTCCCTTTCCCTTCTTTCCTTCTATATCAGCCAGCTGGGGAATCCAGGGAATCGAAGCCCACCCAGGTGAGAAGGTCTGATCTCAATCCAGTTTGCCCCTACCCATAAGCCCCCCCAAAGACGCCTAGGGGCTGTGCGTGCTGCATTCTGCAACTCCCCCCTCCCAGGGCTGGTGCCTTTATGGACTGAGCAAGGCGGGGGGGGGGGGCAGCCAGCAATGAGCTGCCGTCTCCCAGCAGGTAAATCTCCTCCTCCCGGGCCGATCAATCCTGCCAGCCGGCCTTGCTTTGGGGCAGGTGGATGAAATGTGGGGTGCCCGGCATGTCCTCAGCCCAGGGACCCAGATTCCTATCGGCCACAACCAAGGAGGGGGCTCTCCGTCTTCCCTGCCGGCTGCTGATAAAAGCCCAGGGACCCTTTCCTGTTCGGAGAGATAAAGGGCCTCTCCGCTCCCTTCCACATTACCTGCCAGGGACTTTAATTACCTGGGGCATCTTTATAGCTCGGGCAGGCAAGGAGAGGCAGCTCCTATAAAGAAAGGACGGAGGAAGAACACAAAGGGAGGGAGGGAGGGAGAGAAGGAAAGAAGGAAGGACAGAGAAGAGGGAAGGAGGGAGGGAGAAGAGAAAGAGAAGGGAGGGAGGAGATGGGATGGAGGAGAGAAAAGAGAAAAGGAAGGAAGGAATTAAGGGAGGGAGGGAGAGAGGAAACACAGGAAAGAAGATGGGAGGGAGGACAGAGAGGGAAGGATAGGAGGGAGGGAGAAGAGAGAGAGACAGAAGGGAGGGAGGGAAGAGGGACGCAGGGAAGGATGGAGGGAGAAGAGAGAGAAGGGAAAGAAGGGAGGGAGGGAGGAGTTGGGAGGAAAGAGAGAGGGAAAGATGGGAGGGAGGGACAGAGGGAGGGAGAGAGAGAGAGAGGAGTTGGGAGGAAAGAGAGAGGGAAAGATGGGAGGGAGGGACAGGGAAGGAAGGGAGGGACAGAGGGAGGGAGAGAGAGAGAGGGAGGGAGGAGATGGAAGGGAGCAGAGAGAAGAGAGATGGGAGAGAGGGAAGGATGGAAGGATGGAAGGAGAAGAGAAAGAGAAGGGAGAGAAAGGAAAGAAGGAAGGAAAGGAGGAAGGAAGGAAAGAATGAGATGGGATAGCACAGAGAGATAGGAGGGAAGGAAAGAAGGGAGGGAAGGAGGGAGGGAGGGAGGAGAGAGACAGAAGGGATAGGGGAGGAAAGGAGAGAGGGAGGACGGAAGGACTGCACAGTTCTTACAACTTGGAACCATCACTACATGAACATCCATTAGCCAAGGAGTACCTCTACTCAATTCTCCAATAGGAGGTTCACAAGGCCAAGGGCAAAACCATGAATTGGCCATTCGAGCTGCAGATCACCACAAAAACTCTGCAATGCCAAGCCTGGATATTATTATTATTATTATTATTATTATTATTATTATTATTATTATTATTATTGTTGTTGCTGTTGTTGTTGTTCTTTATTTATTAAATTTTTATGCCGCCCCTCTCCATAGACTCTTAACCTTCATGCAGGGGGGAATCCTCCCCTCCCCTTTTCTTTCGGGGGACATTCGTGGCTGTCCGAGGGAGCCGAGGGTGTCCAGGGAAGGAGAAAAGGACGGATAAATAAATGAGGCAAAGCAGATCCGGGAAAGAGCCGTGCATCTTATCAGCGGCACAAATAATGGCGATGCCACGCACGGAGGAGAGGGCAATGAGCCACTCCGACATTGATGGGGTGTTTCGTGCAACCCCCTGAGTTCTCTTGCCAAACCCGGGCTCCATTAAGGACGCTGGGTGGGGGCATTCCAGGAAGGGGGGAGGGAGGAGGTGGAGGAGGAGAAGAATGGAGAAGAGAGAAGAGAAAAGAGAGAAGAAGAAGAAGAAGAAGAAGAAGAAGAAGAAGAAGAAGAAGAAGAAGAAGAAGAAGAGGAAGAAGAAGATCTGATTCTGCAGCCAGGGGGTTGAGGGCATACACACACACACACACACACGCACACACACACACACACAAGGAGAGGGGTGGCATACAAATCTAATAATAAATAAATAAATGAATGAATGAATGAATAAATTAAAAAAATAAAATACATTGTTTTTATTTATTCTTCTTATTGATTCTGGTTCACCGCCCAGAGTCTCCTTTGGGTAAGATGGGTGGCTATATAAATTTGACTGATTAATAAATAACTGAAATAAATAAAGAGCAGAGGCACGAGAGGAATGGGGTTGGCCGTTCATAGCTACCATTTGTTCCAGGGGAGATGGGATGGCTGGAGAGATGGATGGAGGGATGGAAATAGAAGAGGACGTGGGAAGGGAAGAGAAGAGAAGAGGAGAGGACAGAAGAGGAGGAGAGGAGAGAAGGAGAGAAGAGAAGCAGAGAAGAGAAGGAGAGAAGGAGAGAAGAGAAGGGAAGGGAGTGGAAGGGAAGAGAAGGAGAGAAAAGAAGGAAAAAAAGAAGAGATGAGGAGAAGAAAAGGAAAGAAGAGAGGAGAAGAGAAGAGAGAAGAGGAAGATAGCTAGAGAGGCAGAGAGGCAGGCAGACAAATGATGGACAGACGAAACAGACGGGTGGATGCATGAATAGACCAGCTTTCCCTCCAGAAACTCTGGCTGCTCCATCCCTGGATGCTTTCAAGAAAAGACCGGATGACCATTTAGCCGGGATAGTATATGAAACAATCTCCTATCCAAGGAGGGGTGGGACTAGAAGACCTCCAAGGTCCCTTCCCGCCCAACTGTTCTGCCTCCTCCTGTCATTTTGGAAGATGTGGACAAACTCTGCCGAGAGGTGACCTCCACCAGGAGGGAAGGAGGAATCGGCGTTTGGACACCACCCAGCCTGGTGGAAGGTGACTTTCTCGTCGGCATCAGCATTCACAGCCCGACTCCCCGACTCCATGGAGAGGAATTATTATTATTATTATTATTATTCTTTTCCTGCTCGAAAAAGGTCCAATTTTCTGGAAAGGGAATCTCAGGTGAGAGCCAAAACAGGCAGCGAGGCAGCCATTGCTCTGGGAGAAAAACGAACTCTCCGTCAACCCCCCAAAATCCGTCCTCGCCTGGTTTGCCTTAACATAGAAACATAGGAGATTGACGGCAGAAAAAGACCTCCTGGTCCATCTAGTCTGCCCTTGCATTATTTTCTGTGTTTTATTTTAGGATGGATCTAAGTTTATCCCAGGCATGTTTCAATTCAGAATACCCTATGAATCAAGATTTACAATGCTGGATCTTGAAACCTTAGAACTACGACGCCTCAAACATGATCTAAGTATTGCCCACAAGATTATATGCTGCAACGCCCTGCCTGTCAATGATTACTTCAGCTTTAACCGCAACAACACAAGAGCACACAGCAGATTCAAGCTTAATATTAACCGCGCTAAACTTGACTGTAAAAAATATGACTTTAGCAATCGAGTTGTCGAAGCATGGGACTCACTACGGGACTCCATATTATTATTATTGTTGTTGTTGTTGTTGTTGTTGTTGTTATTATTATTATTATTATTATTATTATTATTATTATTATTAATTAGATTTGTATGCCACCCCTCTCCATAGACTCGGGGCGGCTCACAACAGTAACAGTACAATATATAACAAATCTAATAATTAAAAATCACTAAAAAACCCTTATTAAAAAGAAACATACACACAAACATACCATACATAAACTGTATAGGCCCGGGGGAGATGTCTCAGTTCCCCCATGCCTGGCGGCAGAGGTGGGTTTTAAGGAGTTTACGAAAGGCAAGGAGGGTGGGGGCAGTTCTAATCTCCAGGGGGAGCTGATTCCAGAGGGTTGGGGCCGCCACAGAGAAGGCTCTTCCCCTGGGTCCCGCCAGACGACACTGTTTAGTCGATAAACCCCGGAGAAGGCCAACTCTGTGGGACCTAACCGGTCGCTGGGATTCATGTGGCAGAAGGCGGTCCCGGAGATATTCTGGCCCGATGCCATGAAGGGCTTTATAGGTCATGACCAACAGGAGGGGGGGGGGGTGTCACGTTATTTTCCAAAGCACCAGAGAGCCAGACAAGGATATGTTCGTCTCTGGAGGACTATGGTTTATGGAGAATATGTGAAAGAATAAGACATAAACTTGGAATATAAGTAGAAATATAAGTGATGAATGACAATGACCATATAAAAATGTTGGAAAGCACCAAAATTCACCACGAATAAGAGCCAAAAGATATAAAAGCTTGCCAATAATGTTATATAAGAGTGTTTTGTAACGGAGGAGTGTCTTAGAGGGGGAAAGTCCAAAAAGAGAGGAGGCTTCTCCCCGCCTTTTCCAGCCCTGTTTCCTCCCAGATGATTCCTAGAGAGGCCTCACAGAGGCTTCTCCTCGCCTTTTCCGGCCCTGTTTCCTCCCAGAAGATTCCTAGAGAGGCCCCACGGAGGCTTCTCCCTCCCTTTTCCGGCCCTGTTTCCTCTCAGGAGATTCCTAGAGAGGCCGCACAGAGGCTTCTCCCCACCTTTTCCAGCCCTGTTTCTTCCCAGGAGATTTCTAGAGAGGCCCCATGGAGGCTTCTCCCTGCCTTTTCCGGCCCTGTTTCCTCCCAGGAGATTCCCAGAGAGGCCCCACGGATGCTTCTCTCCGCCTTTTCCGGCCCTGTTTCCTCCCAGGAGATTCCTAGAGAGGCCCCACGAAGGCTTCTCCCTGCCTTTTCCGGGTACAGTTTCGGAGGCTCAGGTTTGTAAGTGGAAAATGGTTCTTGAGAAGAGGCAAAAAAATCTTGATCACCCGGTTCTTATCTAGAAAGCTTAGTAAGTAGGGGCATTCTTAGATAGAGGTACCACTGTACGTGCTTGCCCTTGGTTGGGGCAATGAGGACTAGAAACCTGGCCTTTAAAGCTTACGAACTCACACAAATAGCAGAAGGGATGAAATCGCAGCCAGCCAGGCTCGGCTGGAAAGGATGGAAACAATATCTCTGTCCCTGGAAAATTTGTGGCCGGCGATGATGATCAAGTGGGCTTGCCAAGGACAGGTGGTGCTTTTTCCAAAAAGGTCCGCCTCCGGCTCATTTTTTTAAAAAAATTCATAATTTATGAATCGCCTTTCCGACATTATTAACAGCCCGTCGGTGGCCTTGGAGACGAGCAGTGGAGGAGACCTTGAGAGACCAGGCGGCTTCTCCAGGTGTGGAGCTGACAAGGCAGCCTCGGTTGGAAAGCCGCGACAGGTGTTGTCCAAAACCTACCTGGGGAGCCCTTTAGCTTAGTAAGCGTCTCTCGGATGCCGCTGGGATGGGCTCTTAAAATGTGGAAGGGACTTAAAAAATGCTCTGGGCAGATGGTTGCACGGCTCATGGCAATCCCCAGTTGCTTCTGATCTCTTAACGTGGAACATAGAACATAGAATAATAGAGTTTGGAAGGGAACCCAGAGGTCTTCTAGTCCAATCCTCTGCTCAGGCAGGAGACCCTGCACTATTGCAGGCAAATGACAGTCCAGGCTCTCCTTTAAAATCTCCAGTGTTGGAGAATCCACAGCTTCTGGAGGCAAGCTGTTTCATCCACCCTTCTGTCTATCCATCT